>NC_143251.1:131015000-131315454 GCF_984573655.1 Nuphar pumila
GTGGAAGCAAGAAACAAGGGCTTTCAGGTCCAAGGAAACAGAAAGCAAGAAGTGACTAGGAAGCAGTTAAGAAGTGAATTACAATACTTTTCAAAGTTGATAAGTAAAAAGAGACGAACTTGTTATACCATCTGATGCTATCATTACATCTAAGATTTATTAACTAAATTTTTTGTTTTCAACATAAAGTATATGCCAATATAATACTCATTGGACCTAAAATAATTTTCTTATTCTTTACCAAATTCATGAATTTAGCCTACCCCATTTTTATATATATAGACAAAATCAGTATGCATCTTAAATCCAAGCAAAAATCATTATGTATTAATATTATAATGACCAGTAAGCAGCAAATAATACAGAAGTCACTGGTAAATTTATACAAGGGTACATGATAGTGCATATGTTTTTATAATGAGAAGAAATTTTAAACACATTTAATTTTCTTAATGAGGGTTAAATAAAAATTAGAACATTTGTAAATGTGTATTCGTAAATGAAAATATAATTCTCTTGTAAAAAAATTGATGGCCTTGGAGGCATGCACCGACAACGAGAATTCAGTTTCCAAAACGTTATAGCTACTAGCTTCTGCAGCAGCTTTATAGGAAGCAAACTTAAAAAGAATCGAAGATACATAAAATCTTCCAGTAACAATGTTTTAACTAAGAATAAGTCAAACATAATCAAATAAACCCCAAAAATATTTGAGGGATAAGAAACACATACTTAAGCTTCCTTAATGAATGTGCGAGGTTCACTAAAGTTGGTTCCCATATTTCACATGAAGAAGAAGGAACACATGCCAAAGTCTTTTCGAACCACCGCACCGCTTTTTGATACCTGTACATATGGAACATACAAAGAATGAATCCAAGGAAAAGCATGTGATGTAGTCAACAAGAAAAAGAAGTTCTAAAGAAACAAAAAGAAGACTAATAGAAGAACAATAACAACAACAAAAGCAACACTATTCAGGAGTAATGTATTATTACAAATGTTTGTAGGTACAAACACCTCTGGATCTCCATAGTGCAGGTGTTTTGTTCCAATCGAACCTCATAGATGCATTCAGCATGTCAAAAATAGTGGGGATCGGCTTTTCAATCGTGTTTTTTTTACTAAAAACACAATTTTATGACCTGGGAAAGTATCGCACATTGTAGGCTGTTGATTTTTGAAGCTTTACAAAAACCTACCTATATATCATAATCAGACGATCTAAGAGTCGATTCCCACTAAGAAAAACATGGAGAACACATAATGTAAGGTTACTTTCATGAAAAAAACAAAAAAGGAGAAAATAAATAAATAAGAGCCATTTGTACATAAAATGACTAACAAATATGGTTTCGAAAATAAATAAATAAATAAACTAGCAGATTAAAATTCAACAACTCTCATGTTGCTTGAGTAAATCCAGTGGCTTTATGGATGAAATACGATCCACAACCAACTTGCAAAATATCGATAAAGATGAAAGCAGCAACAAAAGAGTGTAGTATATAGCAGATCAGATACCATGTACTATAATTGTTGTTAGTAAACAATTAGGGTCATTTTCCCTGCATATAAACTGCATTGCAACTGGTCAGTGGTCACATGTATAGATCCCAAGTGGTTGCCCACTTGGACTCGGGCTTGGGATGGAGAGCTTTCCCCATATTCCAAGTTTGAGTCTCTATGTGGGTGCTCCTTCTACAAGGGAAAGCATGATGGCTCTTCTTGGAGGTTGAGGGGAGTACACAGCAGTTTTATGTCGCCGGGACAGCGACCGTAGGTTAAGACCAGCACAACCTGATCTCCGATTCCAAAGATGGTCCCCCCCCCCCCCGCTCCCCACCTTGGATATATATATATATTGGACACATGCATGCATATGGTGTATGATCCACAACATGCCCTCTCCCCCACCCCCCAACACCACCTTTATTAAAAAGGAAAACTGAATATCGGAAATATACATATACATATATATGTCAAGACTAAGGTTGGTAGTTGTTGGGTACTTTTGGATGACAAAATATGTATTGCACATGTACTTTCGTAATATTACAAGGATATTTTTAAAACATGAAGTATTTATTAATCTAAATGTCATTAGGGTGACACCTCACATTAAGGACTGACCCATATTCTTTCAATTCTCATCTTCTTTCTCTACTACACGCAGGCTGCAGCATATCAAATACTATGCAAATCTGATATGGTACAGAGTGGGGCAAGAGTAAGATCCTCATCAAGCCACACTAGCTGCACTACCGATAAGTACCTTCTTCTTCTTCATCCCTTCTTCCTCTAATCTTTGTTTCTTTTCTTCTATTGAATCTATTTTCCAATACTCTCTTTCTTCTCCTGCTTTTTTGTTAATTCTTCTTTCTTCTTCTCCTATTAAATCTTTGTTTCTTTTCGTTAAACCTGTTTTCTCCATTCTGTTCTTTCACTACTTTCCGTTTGTGTTCGTGATTGTCACGTGATCTGTTGCCTTTGTTTTTATTTAGTCTCCTTGTTTACGTTCTTGTCAAAAAAATAAAGGAAATATCTTGTTCTTTAGTTTTGCTGTATTAAACCTTTATCTCATCTCCCTTTTGGTTCAACAGAACTATTCTTTTACGATGATCCACAACACATCCCCCGCTCCCCAACCATTTATATATAAAAAAAAACTGAAGATGGGCCATATATATATATATATGGTGGTTCACACTCTTGTTTGCATGGATCTAACCTCCAAATGACCATATAGATGTGTTTAACATAATTTATGTACTAGGTTATGACTTATGAGGTTTTATCATTACAACACCAGATTGATTTCTGAGATGATGAAAAAGTGACACTTAACAATTTATGAAGAAAAGGGTGGTTTAAAAATAGCATAAAACCTCACATTCGAATCAATTTTAACATATGAAAATAGTAAATTGAACATGGTAAACATGATCCAAAGGTTGGTTTTTGCTTTTGAAGATTAGATATTTGTAAATCAAGTGTGTACCACCATAAGTTATGGTGCTTCGATACCACAATAGATGCACACCATGCATACATACATACAAACATACATGCATACACACTATACCCATAATTTTGAAATTTACCATGCCATGCACTCTGTACCTGTACCTGTACCTGTACCTGCACCCATACCTATGTGACAGATGGAAACAAACTATCATTTATTCCCAACCCGATATTTATTGTCATACACATCATTATAAACTACCAAATGTGATGCAATATTGAGAAGGACAAGGAAACCAAGCAAAGATTTAGCCCTTTAATGCTTTCAAATTGCAGCAAAAAGAATTGATCATCTAAAACCCAGTACAGTGCAAAGGAAAACCATAAACAAATGAATTTTCATTAGGAATATGAAGCTAGAAAGCAAAATATGTAGTGCACGATAAAATTTTGAACATTTAGTAACAGATTATGCAAAAAACATGGAAATTTTTTAGGATGCGAGAAGTGTCATACTCTTTCATGTGATAAGCAACTACCCCAAGCTCATTATATACAAGTGGATCTGAAGGGCATATTGTCTTTGCCTGCATTAAAAACTTAACCAGGAAAAGAAATGTCACCTAGTTGTACCAGACAACAAACACACAGCTACAACAAGCCAGAGGACCTAACTTTCTTAAAATTTTGAGAATTAACAGAAAAGATGCAAACAATATAAACAACAGGCTTGTGTTTGAATGACTAACACATGCTAAGATATTAAAAGAGAATTGAACACCAGAGCAATCTTTCCATAGTTGCAGGAAGTTCAAAGCATGACCAAAGAAACAACTCTAAGCAACATTGCCATGCTACATTGCTAATATGAGAAATTAGCCACAAAGTAAATAATAATTAATCAGAATATAGTTTAAACATGGAAAAACATTTGTTTGTATGATTTTGCAAGTGATTGCACAACCTAGAGCAAATATTTGGAGTGACGTTCATACAGATTACTGCCGGAACAAAATAAACACACCAACACAAAAGACATAGTAGCTTTAAGTGTGCCAAAACAGGAACAGGAAAAAAAATTGTCAATATTAGTTTGAATCGAAAGAACAGTCAATGTATATCTGTGTTACATAGATACCCCTCAAGGTCCAGCATGACGGTGGTCAGCCAATGCCCAACAACAACACTTCTTGACACAACTTGGCATAGCTATTTTCAAACTACGAAGTGTCTAAGACTGTTGGACATATTGGAGATGGTGTGTGTGTCGAGTGTTAGACACTCGATGTGCAGTGTAAAGATGCTTCAAAAATAAAGAAATGTCTGATATTTTATGAAGTACTGTTTTTTTCTCAAGCATTGAACATATGTTGAACAAGGATGACCGCCACTACCAAGTAGCTTTTTTAGTGTCATTTTCTAAAAGTGTTTAGGAATTTTTCATCTAAATTTCAAGGATTTTACTAATCATATAATTTTTATTTTCGTGTGATGCAGTATTTTTTTCATTTTCTAGGGTTTCAATATAGTTTCTTCATCTTCTTTTTCATCTTTTTCTGCCCCTCTTCACTCCCACAAGTCACTCCATGTCATGACAAGGTGTTTGCCCAATCCTCTAGTTGAGAATTGGCAACCTTCTCTCTCTTGCCACACCCTTTTTTCTACTTTTGATCATAAATTGAGGGTCTGTAATATTTTTTCTTACATTATATACAGAAATACATATATAAATATATATAGTTATGTCGGTAAAAGTATCTTCAACAAGATACTATAATCTAAGACCAAATATTCTTGATGAAAGATAAGTGCATACATGCACGATAAGAACACCAAGAACACTTGTGCACAAAAGCACAAATCAACCAATCTCACAAATGCACACTAACAAATGAATATAGCCTTTATTGAACACTTGGCTTTGACCCAAAGCCCATACAAATTACAAGGGGAGAACCCCTATTTATATACACCATAGAGAGCCTTGGAGGGGCTCCACTTATAGACGTTGGAGCCCCTCTAACGGTCACAATTGTGACCGTTGGAAGGGCCCAACGTCTATAAGAGTGGGCCCTCCAAGGTAGTTGACTTGGTCAAAAAGAAAAGAAATAAAAGAAAATAGAAGAAAAACAAAATTACAAGCATATTCGTAAGGTGAATATGCGCAAGAAAGGTGAAACGACTAAACTACCCCTACAACTAACATTAAAGAAATATATATATATATAGAGAGGGAGAGAGGGCCCTCCAAGGTAGTTGACTTGGTCAAAAAGAAAAGAAATAAAAGAAAAAAGAAGAAAAACAAAATTACAAGCATATTCGTAAGGTGAATATGCGCAAGAAAGGTGAAACGACTAAACTATCCCTACAGCTAACATTAAAGAAATATTATATATATATATATAATATATGTATATATATCACCTTATATATATAAAATATATATGAGATTACAAGATTTGATACATAATTTAATAATGTCTACATATCCAATTTTTAAAGTTTGACATGTTTAAAACTGTATTGTTTTTTTTAGCATCAGTATGTACACAAAAGGTATATGGCTGATTGTTAAAATGTATCATTCAACCTTTGTAATATTATATATATTTTATATATATAAAGGATAATACATATTCATATATTGTATATATGCATATGTATTATCCTAAATATATATATAAAATATATATTTTTCTATTTATAGGCATAGGGGTATTTTAGACATTTCCAGTTTTACGCATATTCCATTCGGAATATGCTTGTAATTTAATTTTATTTTTTCTTTTTATTTTTCTATTTTTTTGGGTTTGCGCCACCTAGGGAGGCTCCCCAAAGAGTCGTTGGGGGCTCCCAACGACTCCTTTGAAATGAAATGGGGATCTTCGAAACACGAGCTTTGATTAACAAGAGCAAGTGTCAAGAATGACACTAAAGCATAACCCTTAAAAAGGGTATAACTGGAAACAAAATAAAAATAAAAATGTATTCTTTATTGATATGAAAAACCAATTGCTTAAGAAGCATTGGAGTGAAATACAAGAGGGGCTGCACCCCTTTATATACACAGCTGAAAGAGGACTCAATAGAGCTGTTGGGCACAGTCCAACAGCTCTATTTAGAGCTGTTGGAATGTGTCAGTCCAACAGCTCTATTAAGAGCTGTTAGACTGTGTCAGTCCAACAGCTCTATTGCTAGTCAAGTCTGGACAGGACTTGACTAGCAACAGTCATTCTAGTTCAAACTGAACTAGATGACATAAAGACAAAAAATAAAAATAAAGGAAAAAAAATACAGAAAAGAAAGAAATTAAAAATGTATTTATATATATAATAATATAATATTATTATATATACATATATGTACAGTTTTACATTTTAACACTCCCCCTCAAACTTACGGTACAATGAGCGAAAGTTTGTCTAAGAGAAAGTGAAATCGGGGAGCAGCGAGAGGCTTTGTAAAGAGGTCTGCTAACTGATATTCTGAAGTGACATATGGCAGATCAATTATCCCGTGTAGATATTCCTCTCTGACGTAGTGACAATCCATTTCGATGTGTTTGGTGCGTTCGTGGAATGTTCTGTTACTGGCAATGTAGATCGCACTTTTGTTGTCACAACACATTTGTGAAGCCTTTGTTGCTTCAACTCCCATGTCAGCAAGCAGTCGTCGGAGCCAAACTACTTCCATGGTCGTGGTTGCCATGGCTCTGTATTCAGCTTCGGTGGATGAGAGAGATACCTTCTGCTGCTTTTTACACCTCCACGAGATTAATGATTCCCCTAAAAAGACACAAAAGCCAGTGGTTGAGTGTCTGTTATTGGGATCACCTCCCCAATCAGCATCAGTATATGCAATTAAATCAAGAGAAGAGGAGGAAGATAAGAAAAGTCCTCGTGAAAGAGAGGACTTGATGTATCTGATAATACGCATGACTGCTCCCATATGAACAGAAGTAGGAGCATGTTGAAATTGACTTGCTGTATGAACAGCATGTGCTATATCTGATCTGGTAATGGATAGATAGGAAAGTGCCCCGACAAGCTGTCTGTAAGGAGTAGGGTCTGCAAGAAGTTCTCCATCATCAATCTTCATTTTAACATTAACAACTTATGGAGTGTCAACTTTCTTATCATCAGTAATACCAGACCTGAAAACAATATCAAAAGCAAATTTAGTCTGAGATAATAAATATCCTCTAGGAGAATAAGCAACTTCAATGCCTAAAAAATATCTCAACAAGCCCAAATCAATCATTTCAAAATGAGATTTAAGAAGTGTTTTGATTGTTTCAACTTCCTGTTTATCGCTTCCGGTGATGATCATATCATCCACATAGAGAAAAAGCACAATGATCCCTGCATCAGAATTCTTAATAAACAAAGCAGTGTCAGTTAAACAGAATTGAAAACCAATATCAATCATAACACGACTAAACCTATCATACCAAGCTTTTGGTGCTTGTTTAAGTCCATAAAGAGCTTTTTCTAAGCGAAGGACTTTACCCTTAGGAATACTTAGACCAGGAGGGGGTTCCATATATACTTCTTCAACTAGCTTTCCATTTAAAAAAACATTTTTGACATCCATTTGAAAAATAGACCATTTTTTGATAGAAGCTAAGGCAATTAAGGTTCGGACAGTAGTCATACGAGCCACCAGAGCAAAGGTTTCTTCATAATCAATCCCGTATTCTTGGGCATAACCTTTGGCTACTAAACGGGCTTTATATCTTTCAAGAGTACCATCACTCTTGGTTTTAATTTTATAAACCCATCGGCATCCTATAGTTTTCTTCCCTGGAGGAAGATCTTGAATATTCCATGTAGAAGCCTTTTCAAGTGCATCTAATTCAGCTTTCATGGCTTCTATCCATTTGATATCATTTTTTTCTTGAAAATATGTGGATGGTTCTTCATATGAGTGAATTAATGCAATAACTGCCCTATATATGGGTGAGAAAGACTCGTATGATACAAACTTTCCTGGAGGCCTCGAGATTCGGGATGATTGTCTAGCTGGAATGTTAGAATATTTCTCAAGTGCACATGGAGGATTAGACTCTTGTCGCCTGGAATATTGAATACTAGTATCTCTATTAACTTCTTCATTTTCAACATTAAGATCAATAATTCTTTGATCATCATCAAAGTTACAGTCAAGGTCATATTCATCAGATGTTGATGTTAGATCTAGCAAAAAGGAGTACTCAGTGACGTCTTTTAATTTTCTAAAATCAAAGAAGCTCTCTTTTTCAAGAAAGGAAACATTTCTAGACACATATAGTTTATTATTTTTGAAGTCAAAACATCTATAACCTTTCTGGTTTTCAGCATATCCTAAAAAGGCACAGGGAATCGCACGAGGGGAAAGTTTATCATTTTTGTCAGTAAATATGAAACATTTGCACCCAAATATTCTTAGTCTAGAGTAGTCTGGAGAAATATTCATAAGTTTTTCAATGGGAGTGATATTTTGTAACGAAGAAGATGGCATCCTATTAATGAGATAGGTGGCAGTTAAGGCAGCTTCTGCCCAAAAGTCTTTCGGGACTTGATTTGCTATTAATAAAGTCCTAGTGGTTTCTATAATATGACGATGTTTTCGTTCTGCCAGTTCATTTTGTTGAGGTGTATAAGGACAAGATCTTTGATGTGTGATGCCATGCAATTTAAGATAATTTTGAAAATCTGTGGATAAAAACTCTCCCCCTGAATCTGTGCGAAAAATAGTAATATCATTTTGAAACTTGTTTTTAACCATATTATGAAAAGTTTGAAAGTATGAAAATACTTCAGACTTATGTTTGAGAAAGTACATCCACGTATGTCGAGAGAAATCATCGACAAAAATTACATAGTAAACAAATCCTCCTTTAGAAATTACTGGTGCAGGACCCCAAACATCCGAGTGTATTAATTCAAGTGGTCTTGAAGAGAAAAAGGTTCTATTCTGAAATGGTAATCTTTTCATTTTGCCGAGAATACAATCTTTACAATCAAATGATTCAGAGTTACAAAATTTCCCTAGATTTGGAAAATGTTGGATTTTGGCTATATGTGGGTGACCAAGTCTCTTATGCCACAGTTCCAACTCTATTTTTTGAATATTATAACAAAAAGCTTTCTTCGGCAATTGCAGCTCTTTTTTATCTCAGCTCCTTAAGTTTGGGACATTGTGGCCTGTAGTGTCCCGGTTCATGACAGTGATGACAAATAACTTTCTTCTTATCATAGTCACCATTTTGTCGGTTAAAGTGAGGAGGCCTATATGATCGAACATGATTCCCTGGTCTAGACACGGCTAAAACGGAATCATCTTCAATTTTTAAAGAACCTTTCCGGAGACGATTTTCTTCCATTGTTAACTCTTCAATAGTTTCCACAATAGAAGGAATTTTTCCCCGGTGAAGTAGGGCCGATTTAGTGGTTTCAAATTCCGGCCTTAATCCAGTGATAAATTGGTAAAAATGTTCAACATCGAGTTGTTTCTGACGAAGCTCGATGTCTTCGGCACAATGCCACTTTGGTTCTAAAAGGGAAAGTTCTTCCCAAAGTTCGGACAACCCATTGTAATATTCACGAATAGTTTTGTCTCCTTGTGTCATCATTCGAACTTTTTCTTGGAGGTTGCACACGTGTGCAATATCTTTAAGGGAATACATATTCTTAAGGTATTCCCATGCCTTATCGGCATGATCAAATTTGGCAAGACTTGAACATTTTTTAATGTCAACGCTATTGATAAGCCATGACATTATCTTCGCATGAGATATTCTCCATTCTTTCCATTTCTTCTCGTATGAGGCAATAGCCTTGATTTTCTTTTCTTCCGATAGAGGGACCTCTTTATCTCCCTCCTTTTTAGTAAGAGATAGCTTAGGTTCTGAATCGGAACCATCCACAATCCCCCATAAGCCTTTTCCCCATATATGGTGCTTCATGATTGAAGCCCATGTTACATAGTTCGTATCGCTTAGTTTAATAGGCATGATGGTGACTTTATCATTGTCATCCATCGATTACAAGGAGAGAAAGAATAGGGATAGAAGAGAAACAAGAAGGAAAATGAAAAAGAAAGAAAAAAAAACAATACAACAAGATGTGAAATCTTCTCCAATGAAGTGATAAAACACTTCTCTTCAAGTGGCGAACACTTTTGCAAACGGGCACGGAAACCGAGGCAGCTTTTCCTCAAGATTTAGTACTTTCGCGGCTCTGATACCATGAAATGAAATGGGGATCTTCGAAACACGAGCTTAGATTAACAAGGGCAAGTGTCAAGAATGACACTAAAGCATAACCCTTAAAAAGGGTATAACTGGAAACAAAATAAAAATAAAAATGTATTCTTTATTGATATGAAAAACCAATTGCTTAAGAATGATTGGAATAAAATACAAGAGGGGCTGCACCCCTTTATATACACAGCTGAAAGAGGACCCAATAGAGTTGTTGGGCACAGTCCAACAGCTCTATTTAGAGCTGTTGGAATGTGTCAGTCCAACAGCTCTATTGCTAGTCAAGTCTGGACAGGACTTGACTAGCAACAGTCATTCTAGTTCAAACTAAACTAGATGACATAAAGACAAAAAATAAAAATAAAGGAAAAAAAATACAGAAAAGAAAGAAATTAAAAATGTATTTATATATATAATAATATAATATTATTATATATACATATATGTACAGTTTTACATTTTAACATCCTTTGGGAGCCCCCTTTGTGGCTCCTCTCTTGTGTTATAAATAGGGGTCTCCCCCTTGTATTTCTTAGAGATTTAGAGGAGCTCTTGCTCCATTGTAAGGGGTTTTTCCCCTCTTCTCCCTTTCTTTCAATAATATTCAACTTATGACTTTAAGTCATATTTTTGCCCCTTGTGTGGGTTTATGTGTTAGCACATTATGTGCTTATGTTGTTCCCTTTAATGGGTTTATTCGCACTTCATGTGCATGTATGGGTTCATTATTTGAACCTAATGTATTCAAAGTCACTTTCTAACATGGTATCAAAGCCCGGTTACGATGGGATTGTCTCTTGGCGCAACGGAAAGCATGGTGCTCAAGAAATGGTGAAGTATTTATTGTTCTTTTTTTATTAGAAGTTTTTCGGTATGTATCTCTTTTCTTAACATATTATGCATTATGAAACTATCTTTCTTGCACATTTAGTGTTTTTAGTTGAATCATTTCCTTTCACTTTTTCGCGTGTTCGTATATCTACTTTTAAATTTGGTAAACTTGTTTATTGTTCAAAAATATAATTCTTGGTTATATAGTTATCGATTTCTCATCACATATAATAGTAATTTATGTTTTGCAAAATTATTTTTCAATTATGTGAGATTTATGATTTTTCATAAGAATTTCGCGATTAACCTATAAGTTAACTTTTTAAATACGATTTCTTGCTAAATTAATGATCTTTGCTTAAAAACTCTTGTGTTTGGTTTTTTTGGTAAATCTTTTTGTAACTTATATAATTCTTGTATAAATTAGTGTTCTTTGCTATATTCTTTGATTTTCTTATCTAAATCTTTGTAGCTTACCTCTTTATGAATCCTAAGTAGTTCTTGTTAATGATAAGAACTCCTAAAGATGTTTCAATGATTTTGGTTTATTTAAAGGATTTTTTGTGATAAATAGGTTGTTCGAACCATTGTAAAAGATTTTTTAAAAGAATTTCTCACACTATATAGAATGCATAGTGTGTCTACTACATCTTTTTGGTATAAAAGATTTCGTTAATTTTATTGATACAACTTTACAAACTTGTTGGTTTGTATTTTTCACATAAGATTTCAAAACCTCTTGTTTATATCTCTAAAGATGTCTATGTTGACCATCATATGGTCCTCTTTGTCCTAAATTACATTTATCAAGCATATAATTGCATAATTAAAAGTTTGAAAAATCTCAAGGATTGCTCTTTTTATAAAGTGCATACTTGCTCCCTTTTGTGTGTTTTTGTATTTTATATACATTTGTTTCTCAAATAGTTGCGCTTGTATGCATTTCCTCTTTTCTATGAAATGCATGCCTTAGTGCATGTTTGTTTACACCTTGGTGTGTATTTGTTCAAATATTGTATGAGTGCCCTCGTGCACATCTTTTTGTGCTTGCATATGTATTGTCTCTTTGTAGACATTTCTTACATTATGAAGCTTTTATGCACATTTCTTTTTGTGAAAAATATAATGAATTTAGATATTGACCCTTTTTTTTAAATCATTATAAAACATGATAAGTACTTATAGCACTTTGTACGTTTCCGCATATCTCATCACAATCAAAGGATATTTAAAACTTGTTGTATGGGATTTTTATCCCAAATCTATAAATTTTCAAGTACTATTGAATATTCTTTTTTTGAGTTTTGAGTTAAAACTCTCTTTGTGAACCATTACGATTCTTGTGATTCCTTTGATTAAAAAGCTTGATTGTCTTGATTATCCCAAGATGTATTCTTCATGTCATTATGTTTGTTGCCAAGGTATTCTTTTGATTTTTAATGGCACTTATTTTATCCATCACATGTTGTCATATGATGCATCAATTCTTTTATGGCCATATTGTTATATTAGAGATTTTTGAGGTGAGTTATGGGCACCTCGTGTTATATCATTCTAGATTGTTCACTTGTCATATTATAGATGGTGATTGAGGTGAGTTATGGGCACCTTAGGACTCTAGAATGATTTGGTATATGATCTCTAATTATGAGTGTGGCACTCATTGTTATGTCATTTTAGTTTGTCCACTTACCATATTATAGATGGTGGTTGAGATGAGTTATGGGCACCTTGGGACTCTAGAATGATTTGGTATATGAGTGTGTCACTAGTTTAATGTTGGCCATTGATCTTATGGATGCTCTTATTTATATATAAATGTGATGGATATATAATGTTTAAAACCTTAAATGTTTTAAGGTATATTAAAATCAAGGTTTTGGGGGTTTTTTGCCCAACCTTTTATTGTTTATGAATCATATGAGTGCATTTGCACATTTATGTTTTGTGCTCTTATGCACAAGTATTCTTGGTGTGTGTATATTCACACATTTTATTTCAAAATGATATTGTTATGAGTATTCTTTTTTTGAAGAATATTGTTTCAAGGTTTTATTTATATGTTTGTCATTACAAGTTTTATTGCCTCAAAAGTCTTCTCCTTTTATGCCCCTTATCTAAGTGTCATCATATGTAGACAAGAATTTTATTACACCTTCGTGTGTTGGTAGCCCTTTGTTGGCTTTTGCTCTCTTGGTCTAGTAGTTGAACACACTTGTCTTGAGTGTTATTTTATGTAGACAAGGCACGTTGATTCACACCATGGTGTGTGATTTTAGTCCATGTTGGCGTTTGTGTCCTTGTTCTAGTCGCTGAGATGTAGGCCCATGGTTGACTTATTTCACTCATTTCAAGTGTCATCTTATGTAGACAAGAGATGTATTGTGTTTTAGCCCATGGTTGGCTTGTTACTCTTGTTCTAGTAGTTGAACATACTTGTTTTGAGTGTATTTTTACGTTGACAAGAGATGCTTTTGGTCCATGTTGGCGTGTATTCTCTTGTTCTTGTCGTAGATGCACTCATTTCAAGTATTATTATATGTAGACAAGAGGTTCTTTTGCACACCTTTGTGTGTGTCTTTGGTCTTTAATGACATTATATTTATATTCTTGATCTAGTAGCTAATACACTTGATTTATGGGTTTTGGAGGACTAATGAGGTAGTGATTTGTAATGGATGAACTATTGTTGAAATTTGCAAAATTTCATTCATGACTTATGTTTTAAGATATTCAAGTGAATCATATTTTTGATATGCATATTTTAAAAATCAAGTTGATTTTTGGGCATATATTAAGTGCTTATGGTTCTTTGGCCACTTTTGTATGCAAAATGTGTTTTTGTCAATTGAGTGAGATTTTCCTAAATGGGTAAGATTCTCTACTCAAATAACACTCTTCGTGTTGCCTCGTAAATGGATTTAAAACCTTGTGAACTCTTGTGTTTATTTTGTCTAAAGTATGCTTGGAGACGTCGTTTCTTTTGTTTAGCACTTCATTACATGTTTAAAGCATGATTCATTAATGATTCCTTTAAGTATTAATTCATTTCATGATAATATATGCATAGGCTCTTTATGGCTTTTTAGGATCTCATTCAATAAAGCATATGTAACTTATGCCTCTTCGTAGGCTTACTATGGTGTCCCTTAGGGGACCATTGTGTTATTCCCCATTATGGGGTTATGTTTGTCCAATGTTGGACCTTATGAATAAATTATGCATTCTTGCAATTCATTTCCGCATAATTTGCTTCCGCTTACCATTTAACATGATATATGATTTTGAAATCTTGTTTTTTCTAAATTTTCCTCATGCTAAAGTAATTATTTTATCATGTGATCTTGCATAAATATAATTTTGCACCTTGTTAGGAAAGTTCCATTTGAGTAAAGTGCAAAGACATTTTTTACTTGTTCTTTGTTGTTGTTCCACAGGATCTTGAATATAAGTGGAAAAGGAAGTACCTTTGATAGATCATGGAAGGTGCTCATCGTTAAAGACATTCGAGGAAGACATTTACATTTTCAATGGCATTCAGACTAAAGGCTCTTGAAGCCTTGAGATTCTTCCTCTTGCTTTCTTCAATCTTTTCGTTCCCCCACGCAAAGTTTGAGGGGGGGTGTTAAAATGTATCATTCAACCTTTGTAATATTATATATATTTTATATATATAAAGGATAATACATATTCATATATTGTATATATGCATATATATTATCCTAATTATATATATAAAATATATATTTTTCTATTTATAGGCATAGGGGTAGTTTAGACATTTCCAGTTTTACGCATATTCCATTCGGAATATGCTTGTAATTTAATTTTATTTTTTCTTTTTATTTTTCTATTTTTTTGGGTTTGCGCCACCTAGGGAGGCTCCCCAAAGAGTCGTTGGGGAGCCCCCAACGGTCACAAATGTGACCGTTGGGGAGCCCCCAACGACTCCTTTGGGAGCCCCCTTTGTGGCTCCTCTCTTGTGTTATAAATAGGGGTCTCCTCCTTGTATTTCTTAGAGATTTGGAGGAGCTCTTGCTCCATTGTAAGGGGTTTTTCCCCTCTTCTCCCTTTCTTTCAATAATATTCAACTTATGACTTTAAGTCATATTTTTGCCCCTTGTGTGGGTTTATGTGTTAGCACATTATGTGCTTATGTTGTTCCCTTTAATGGGTTTATTCGCACTTCATGTGCATGTATGGGTTCATTATTGAACCTAATGTATTCAAAGTCACTTTCTAACACTGATGTCATTCATATAAAAGTACAAAAGCACCTTAAAAACCATAAAAAGGATTAAATAGAATCAATACCTGTTCAGCAAGTTTAAAGCAATGGGTCCGCATGTATTCCATCCCCAAGTATAAAATGGGCAAATGACACCTGTAATAGGAGTCCAGATCAGCAAAGTCATATTTACTTTTGATTCAGATGAATGCTTTCAAACACAAGTATCACAACAAAACAGCCAATACTGAAGCAAAACTGATGAATCCTCATTAATTTCAAACAGATTGCGATAGACATTGTCAAACAATGGAACATAGTACCATCAAAGGCAACAGTTGTACAGTATTGCATGAAAGAAGGAGCCATATCACATAAATCAGATTCACTTCACGAATATTGGCAACAGTATGCAATAAGAAACAAAATTAGCAGACATGAATAATTACGGCAGATTATGTGAAACCAGAAGAGTGCCACTGGGATATCAACAGTCATGACCAGCTAAACTATGTAACACTAACAAAAGAAATTGCAAACACACTAACCATCATAGGTAGTTTAGGCTAAAATTAACCCAAGTAGCTACTACAAATAGTAAATATATCTTAGTCCAGTTTTGACTATTTGACTGCTCACAATTAATTGTCTTATTAATGTAGGCATTGTGTCACCCATTTTAAGTTGTTTAGCTATTGATTCTACCATAAAAGATGTTAGTTCCTTACCAAGTCTTTCCTGCATGACAATTCACATCCACCTTTATGGGAAAGCTCGAAAGGTAAAAAAAAAAGGATCGATGTCGCACAAGACTTCTACACCTCATCATGAGATTTTAATGATCTTCACGAAGTACTTACCATTTCGCAAGTCACAACCATGGGTCATTAGAAGATCTCCAACATCCTGTATAACATATTAGTCTACACTATACAAGGGCATTTTCATAATTTTTCACTATGAAACACCTTGGCAATTGCACCAGCTGTGTTAAACACTTAAACTTACATTATTTGTTTAGTTTCTTGTTTGTATCATGCTTCCTTTGGTTTTATTTGATTTATGGCCATATCCTGTATTACACCACTAAGAGTGGCATTGTTATAATATTGGCAATTACATTGGCTATTCTCAACCAACCCTACAAGGACTTCTCATAATAATAAAGAAGAGGCTATGCAGCCCAAACACCTGTTAAGATATTGTATCTATCAAATATGTATATTTATATATATAGTTTTACATATATGTGAATATATATATTTTTTATTTCGTATATATATAGTTTTACATACAAGGAATGTTTGTAGAGCAGGTAGTTAAGGAAGCTGATTGGTGTGTCGAGAAGGATTCAGAATCAATGTGGAATAAGATAGCGGGTGGCATAAGAAAAGTGGCTAAAGAGGTATTGGGTGAGTCTAAAGGTGGTGCACCAATAGGTAAGGATACATCATGGTGGAACGAGGATGTCAAATTAGCTATTAAGGTTAAAAGAGAGTGTTATAGAAATCTAAGAGTCGTGATAATGAGAATTTGGAGAAGTATATGATAGCAAAGAAGGAAGCTAAAAAAGTAGTTCGAAACGCGAGGGCTAAGGTATATAAGGAGGTTTATGACAAGTTGGATACCAAAGAAGGCGAGAAGGATATTTATAGGCTTGCAAAGATGAGAGATAGGAAATCGAGGGATTTGGGTATGGTTAGATGTATCAAAGATGAAACGCAAAGGGTTTTAATCAAAGATGAGGAGATTAAGGAGAGATGGAAAGATTATTTTGATAAGCTATTTAATGATAGTCATGCTCAAGATCTTGGAGACTTCTCCATTCCTTTTCATGAGATAAATCGTGACTTCATGCGCAAGATTCAAAAGAAAGAAATTGTAGTGGCATTGAAGAAAATGAAATCAAGAAGGGCAGTTGGCCCAGATGGTATACCTATCGAGGCTTGGAAATGCTTGGGAGATAAAGGTTTAGAATGGTTGACAAATCTTTTTAACTTGATTTGGCGAACTAATAAGATGCCTAATGAGTGGAGGAAGAGTACTTTGGTGCCTTTATATAAGAATAAGGGTGATATACAAGATTGCACAAACTATCGTGGTATAAAACTCATGAGTCATACTATGAAACTTTGGGAGAGGGTGATTGAGTCTAGGTTGAGGAAGGTTGTCATGATATCGGATAATCAATTTGGTTTTATGCCTGGAAGATCAACTATGGAAGCTATACATCTTCTTAGACAACTTATTGAAAGATATAGAGAGAGGAACAAAGATTTGCATATGGTTTTTATTGATTTAGAGAAGGCATACGATAGATTACCTAGGGACGTTCTCTGGTGGACAATGATGAAGAAAGGTGTTTCTCTCAAGTACATTAGTATAATTAAAGATATGTATGAAGGAGTAGTAACCAATGTCCGCACTTGTGGAGGGGTGACAACCAATTTTCCGATAACGGTTGGGTTACATCAAGGATCTGCTTTAAGTCCTTTCCTATTTGCGATAGTGATGGATGAGCTTACGATATCAATTCAAGAAAATGTACTGTGGTGTATGTTGTTTGCTGATGATATTGTTTTGATTGATGAGTCTAGAGCTGGGGTTAATGCTAAGTTAGAATTATGGAGACAGACATTGGAAGCTAGAGGTTTTAAGTTGAGTAAGAGTAAGACTGAATATATGGAATGTCGGTTTAGTAAGCAACGAAGTAGTGATGGGAGTGTAGTGAAGCTTGGTGAGCAAGAAATACCGGTGAATGATTATTTCAAATATTTGGGATCCATCATTCAAAAGTATGGAGAAATTGATGGAGATGTAAATCATAGGATAAAGGTTGGGTGGATGAAATGGAAAAGTGCAACTGGAGTGTTGTGCGATCGTAGAATGCCATTGCGGTTGAAGGAAAAGTTTTATAGGACGACTATTAGACCCGCTTTACTATATGGTACGGAATGTTGGGCTGCCAAGAGACATCATATTCAAAAAATGAGTGTAGCTGAGATGCGGATGCTTAGATGGATGTGTGGAAATACAATAAAAGATAAGATCCGGAAGGAGGAGATACGTAAGAAGGTAGGTGTTGCACCCATTGAAAATAAGATGCGAGAGAATCGTTTATGGTGGTTTGGACATATTCGGCGAAGGCCTAATGATGCTCCAGTTAGAAGGTTGGAGAAATGGAAAAATATATTAGTTAAAAGAGGTCGGGGTAGGCCTAGGAAGACTTGGATGGAGATGATAGGAAAGGATATGAATGCTTTGAACCTCACCGAGAACATGGCATTGGATAGAAATGATTGGAGGAAAAGGATTCATGTGGAAGACCCAAAATGAATTTCTTTTTTGGTTCATATCGCTGACCCCAATTGTTTTGGGATGAAGGCGTAGTTGTTGTTGTTGTTGTTGTTGTTGTTATTTTGTATATAATATATATAATATTTTTGCTGAGTATGTACAGTTGTAAACTGAAATACCCATCAGGGGTATTTCAATCATTGCACAGTCCTTTTACTCTTTTTTGCTGATTTTCTGCTTTTTTTTAGGTTTTTAAATGGTTGTTGTGACAGTCCAACTAGTCATTGGAGGCAATCCAACAACTAGCTGAACAACCTACCATCTCTCATTCTTGGCTCTATAAATACAGCCCTCTACTTTTTATGTAATGCTTTTTTAAGCATATTTGTGATTAATTCAAAATTATATTTTTATTTCTTCTCTCTTATGAGTTGTTAGTGGGTATCATCTTTGTGAGATTGTATTTGATCCATAAGGGGCCTCTTTGTATTTGTGTTCTCTTGAAGCCCTTAGCGGCATTCTCTTGTATTTCTTTTGCTTATTTACATGGTATCAAAGCCATCGGTATTGAGATCCGAGTGAAGCTTGTTCGTGTGGATGCGAGATCATCAGCTTGTGGTGTCTAAAAGAACCTTGCTTCTATCCTATCTTGCTCTCTCCCTATCTCATGCTTTTTCTCTCATTCCTTCTCTTGTATTCATGGAAGATGAATGATAAATTATCGTTTTCATTCCCGTGAGGCTCAATGACACTAACTATGTGGTGTGGCATCCATTGTAAAGTATAAAATTGTGCCACTAACGATTCATGTCATTTTTTTAATGAATTGTGCCACATGTAACCTTTTTGCCCAAAAAAGGAAAAAGGAAGATAGAAGAGAAGAAAAGAGAGTGGCCTCTATGGGGCCATCATTCAAGAAAAATGGTATAAATGAAGGCTCCAAAAGTGTTGAAAACATGTCACTTGATTAACTTATGGAAGCTCTACAACCACTATTCAAAGGACAAACTTCTTCTTTATATGGCATGGTCGTCTCTACACGCATGGTCTCTAGTAGGACTTCTTGGATTCTTGATTTCGATGCCTCCTTTCATATAACTCCTAATGAGTCCATAATATCTGAATGTCACATTAACCCCCAAAGAGTTATGTTTCAACCAGAGTTGTCAGTCAAGAAAGCGAAAGCGGGAAGGGTGGGATGACTTAGAAGCAAACCAGGAATCGTCTCAGAATCGGCCTAGGAAGAAGGGGGAAGCGAAAAAAGAAAAATAAATACAAAAATAATTAAAAAAAAGAGGGAAAGCAAGGGGGAAGCGAGCTTCCCCACTTTATGTGACGCTTTTGGTAACTTTGGTTTCAACCGCATATGGAACATCTTTAAAAATTCAAAGTTTATGTACTATAAAAATTTCTTCGAAAAATAGCGAAAGTTTTGATGTTTCAAACATTATAATAGTACCTAAACTAAATCTAAAACTCTTGTTTGTTTCTCAAATTATCAACCATGGAGGTATGCTCACTTTCTCATCTAGTGGTTGCTTGGTGCAAAATATCTAGTCTGAGAAGCCGATTGGGCGAGGCTATAAAAGAAGGGACATCTACGTCATGTATAACTTAGAACCTTCCAATCAAGTTTTTTGTAATTTTGTTGAATAGGACATTCAAAATTGGCATAAGAGATTAGGACATCCAAAAATATCAAAATTGTATGTATTTTCTTTTCATGAAAATTGTAATAAAAAAAGAATTAGTTTGTGAAGATTGTATTCTCAGAAAAATGAAATCTTTACCTTTTGGACCTAGTCATTTTGTTTCTAAAGAACCATTTGAGTTAATACATTTGGATGTACGGGGATCGTATCGATTATGCCTAAAGGAGAAGTATCTTATTATGTTATATTTGTGGATGACTATAGTAGGCACACATGGATTTATTTTCTTAGACTCAAATCTGAAGTATTTGATTGTTTTCAAAAAAATTATAGATATGTCAAAAATCAATTTTAAGTCTATTAAAATCTTTAGAACTGATTCGGAAGGAGATTTTTTATCAAATGATTTTAAAAAATACCTTAATCAATAAAGAATTCTTCATCAAAGATCTTCTCCATATACACCATAACAAAATAGGTTGGTCGAAAGAAAACATCAACACATTATTGAAACCACTAGAAGTCTAGAACTCTTCTCATATCCAAAAATGTTCCAAAAAATTTTGGGTTGAAGTCGCCCTTATGGTGATCTATTTAATTAATAGAATGCCTTCAAATATTCTTGAAAATATTTTTCCTATCGAAAATTTGTTTAAAGTGCCTCCTGACTATAAATGAAAAGATTTTTTTGTTGTAAATGTTTGATTTTTCTAACAAATGACAATCTTTCCGCAAAAGTCATCCCTTGTGTTTTCTTGGATTATGCCAAAAACCAAAAAGGATATAGGTGTGTTATGATATTGAAAATGACAAACTTTATGTTTCAAAAAATGTGACTTTTCTTGAAAAAAAATGGTTTTGGAAAAAATGAGTCTAAGAAACCGCATGAGTACTCATTTTTGTTTGATTTAATATAAATGCATGATGGTAATATTGTTGAGCATGATAATGATATTGATGATGTGAATGATAGTAATGTGATTCAAGATGTGCATGAGAGTAACAATGATGACACTCATAATGCACATGAAAACGATACTTCTATTGACATAGTTGAACCTCACAATGAAATACATGTTTATTCTTGTCAAACTCAAGAACATCCTCCATGTGCATTAGAGAGGTATTATCAAGGTCAAGACATAGATCAACCTAGTGTTAGGAGATCCATGAGAATGTCTAAAGCACCTAGTAAATTTATATCCTATGAATCATTTGAACTCAATTATAGAGTGTGTCTAATGGTCATTCACTCCTATGTAGAACCCTCTTCATATAATAAGGCTAAAAAACATCAAGAATGAATTAGTGTCATGAATAATGAATTAGAAGCTCTAAAAAAGGCAAAAACTTGAGAAATTCATATTTTACCAAAAAAAAAAAGAAAATTATAGGATGCAGGTAGGTTTACAAGGATAAAACCAAAAGTGATGGAACATTAGAGAGATATAAAACTAGTATTGTAGCTAGAGGATATAGTCAAGAGTAAGGTATCGACTATGAAAAAACATTTACTCTCATTGCTCGTATGACTATTGTTAGAACCCACATCTCTATAGCTTCAATTAAAAAATAGACTATTTTTTCGATGGATATTAAAAATGTCCTTTTAAATGGTAACCTTAACGAAGAAGTTTATATGGAACCTCCTCCAGGTTTAGAGTTGGCACATAGAAGAGTTTTTCGTTTGCGAAAAGCTCTTTATAGCCTAAAACAAGCCTATAAGGCTTGGTATGATCGATTCAATATTGTGATAGTTCAACTAGGTTTTAAATCCTGTTATACTGACATTGCATTGTTTGTTAAGTCTTCTGATGGAAAAATAGTTATCTTGTTGCTTTATGTGGATGACATGATTATCACAGAAGGTGATAAGCAGTGAGTTAGTCATATCAAAGATGTCTCAAGTCCAACTTTGATATAACAGATCTTGGTTTTTTATGTTACTTTCTTGGTATTGAAGTTGCATATTCACCTCATGGTTATTTTTTGTCTCAAACTAAGTATGTTACTGAGATAATAGAATGATCTAGGTTTCTTTATGAAAAAAGAATTGACACCCGAGAGGTCATCAACGCTAAGATGAATAAAGATGATGGAGAGCCCTTGAAAGACCCAACATATGGACAAATGGTTAGAACCCTATCTTATCTCTCTATTCTTCGTTCTGATATTGCTCATGTTATTTATTTTGTTAATCAATTTGAGCATGCCCCTACTACAGTACACATGAGTGTTATAATGAGAATTATTAGATATATTAAAAACAAAATAAACTATGGTTTATTTCTTTCATCCTCTTCTTTATAAGAAGTTATTGCATATTCTGACTATGCTTGGGTAGAGATGTGAATGATAGGCGTTAAACTACCGGTTTTTGTATTTTTGTAGGTGACTCACTAATTTCGTGGAGATGCAAGAAACAACGGGCGTCTCTTTCTAACACAAAATCAAAATATTGTGCAATGGGGACAACTACTTCTAGACAGTTGTTAGAAGACTTGAGAGTTCACAAAGCAAAACCCTCAAGATTGTGTTGTAACAACAAGAGCACAGTATACATAGCGTGCAATCATACATTACATGAAAGAACCAAGCACATTGAAATAGATTGTCACTACGTTCGTGAAGAATTTATGAAGAAGACCATCACGTTGCCAAATGTGTCATCTGAGTATCAACTGACGGACTTCTTCACCAAAGCGTTTTTGGTGCCTAGATTTCATTTTCTCCTTGGCAAACTCTCGGTTATTGCACCATGAGTTCGAGGGGGGTGTTAAGATATTGTATCTATCTAATATATATGTATATAATATTTTTCTGTGTATGCAAAATGAAATACTCATTAGGGATATTTTAGTCATTTTATCTTGTAATAGGGGCAGCCTAGTAGGGGCTGCACAATCCTTTTGTTTTTTTTTTGCTGATTTTCTATTTTTTTATTTTTATGTTTTTGACTCAAACGACTAGTTGGACTGCCTCTCATTCTTGGATCTATAAATAGAACCCTCATCTAGTTTGTATGTAATGCTTCTTGAAGCATATTTGTGATTAATTCAAAATTATATTTTTATGTCTTCTCTCTTATTAGTTGTTAGTGTGTATCTCCTTTGTAAGATTGTATTTGGTCCATAAGTGGCTTCTTTGTTATGTCACATAGGTGCGAGTGTGGATATGGGTGCAAATGTGGCGATGCGGCACTTTAAAAAAACTTGAGTATAGGGATACAGGAAAGGTATATATATATATATATATATATTAATAGTTTTAAGTAAACATTGTGTATATGTGTAAATTTATGTATTTATTTATATAATATAGATAAAACAGGGCTTGGTTAGGGTTATATGAATCTACTTTTAGATAGAAATGGACCTCAATGTGGTTGACTTCACTTGACAAAGGATGTTGTGTCCAAGTGTCGCACCCGCATGGATGTGGGTGAGAGGTAGGTGTGGTGCCCTGTTAGAAGAGTTTGTGTTACATAGCTTCTTTGTATTTGTGTTCTCTTAAAGCCCTTAGTGGCATTATCTTGTATTTCTTTTGCTTCATTACAACATCAAGAGGCAATGTTATCAGTATTGCATCGTATCATACGATACGATACGTTGTCTCAACACATTCGTAGGAGAACCAATACGATAATGTCCTTGTATTGGCAAAATCATGATCAACAGCCCACGTCGAACTGTGTTGTGTGATACATGGGTGTATCGTATTGTCTCGTACGATATACCTTGTATCACACAAGTCTTCCTTTTTTTTTAATTATCGGTGTTGGCAAAGTGGTGACCGACCACTTTTGGAGGTCATTTTGACCCCATTTTTTTACTTTTTTCGTCTCTAAACTTTGTTTCTAAGGCTACCCATTGATTTTGGGGTTTCTGATAGATTCAAGCCCTAGAAGTATGATTTACCCAAAATCTACCAATTTTCATCTTAAACAACCATTTTTTTCCTCTAACCTTCAAAATTGAGTCCTAGGAGTTTGTGTGAGATTGAAGTTACATAAAGTAAACTCAGCCTTTTTGTTGTTGTTTCAAGATATTCCTTCATTTTCGCCTTTAACCCTTTTCTTAAGCCTTAGGTGTATTGTCGATCCTAGTTTTTCCCATTTTCATACTAAAACATATTTTTGTATTCTTAAATTTCAAAATCATGCCCTAAAGGTCGTTGGACGGTGGAAGATAACAATCCAACATGGAAAATTGAAAACTGGTGGACTTATGGACGAGTTAAGATGGATAATAAAGTATAATTTTTGTGGTTTTGTAATACATGGTGAATTATATAGATTTAAATGCCACATTGTGGGGCATAGCAACTCCACCGTATAATTATGTACTCATAGTATGCCCTTTTGTTAAAGAAAAATTGTCAAAAGTCATTCTAAAATAAAGATGAACCATCAACATCTCAAGCTAGTGGATGTTGCAACAAATGGAAAAAATCATTGAGTTGATGACATATATGTATACACAGGGAAGGGGGACCGTCCAACCAAAAGAAGGTAGAAATCGGCCAATCCATTTTAAAAAATAATATATAAAAGCATTTATTGGAAAATCAGACAACACGGATGTGATCTTCATGATAAAAAACCTAAAAACTTACTCTTATTGAGAACTTTTTTATGCATAGATTGGATTTTTACGACCTTTAAAACTTCAAAAATTTCAAACCGTTGATTTTTAGTACATTATAAAATCCTACGTACACATCAAAAAAAAAATTGCTACAAGAACCGGTTCTTAGGTCTTTGACCATGGAAATCACATTCGTACGATGTTTGGATGTTGGATTTTTGCCAAAAAACACTTTTAAAATCAATTTTCAAAATTAGTTTGTACCTTCCTTTGTTTGGATGTTCCCCCTTTATATATAGTTTGTAACTTTTTATGGCCTTTGGTCCTAACTAGAGTTATGAGAAGCTTCTTAGATAGGTGGGAAGCCTACTTTCCGAAAACTCGTTTTAGAAACGCGATACTCCTCGCTTCCGAAACTTGATGGGAATCTCAATTCTCCCACATTTCTCCTATGCTTTTTACACGCTTCATCTATTCTTCTTATATGTTTTCTAACTCTACTTTTCATGTTTTTTATGTGTTTCCTTCCTCTCACTCACTTTCATGTGTTCTCTAAATTGGTAGTCATCATTTTTAGATTTTGTTAAAAAATAATTCTTAAACTAAAAAATCATGAAATTTAAGAATAGACACTTATTTTAGTTTTTATTTGTGCTTCATTTTTATTCCCATTCAATTCTTATATTATTTTATATTCTTTGCTTCTCGTTTTCTATACATTTTAAAATACATTGCTATTCGCTTCCGCTTCCTGTATCGTTTCCTGCTTCTACTTCCTAGTCAGACAACCTAGGTCCTAACAGTGTGTTATATAAACCTTTTGACTTTTGTATGTAGGGATATTTTATTTTTGAGTTTTACTTAATTGCATTTGTGAAAATTAGAACTAGCAAAGGTCTGACATATTGATGACCTAGAATAGTTGTTGATGGCCGCTGAAGGCATTACGTTTTGGGATTTAAATTCTGCCATTCATTAATTCGTGAGGACTTGTATCACAATCACATAGATCAAGAACTTGGTGCGCTAGTGCAGCCATGTATTTGGGCCTTCAGATGATGTTGGGGCTACAATGCTCGTCAATCTGAATAAGATAAATAGAATGAGGAAAGAAATATTACAAGCATTGGCACGTGCACAGGGCATTCATACACGGGCAGAAGGAAATGCAAATGATGAATCAGATGAGAGGCACAAGAGGATATCTCTGATTATGAACATGGAATGCTTGGTATTAAAGATGAGTGATGTAACTTGTTTTTTAGTCTTTTGATTTTTGTAATCACGTAGTCAACTTCTATGTTATTGACTGTATGTAGTGAATTTCTAGGTTCTATGTTATTGACTTTATATAGTGAACTACTAAACTCAATTTTATGTCAATGACATGTCAATAGTCTATACTTATTTTTATTTGATCACTTGATTTTAGTGCTTGTACTCATGCTTAAATTTATTTTTCTTGCATTCTATGAATTTTTAATTTTTAGATAAGTTGATTTTTTCTGGTTTTCTATGTTTTTTATTTTTTTGCAAAATTTAAGTATTTTTTCTTGTATCTTACCATAGGACATGATACATCTGTATCCCCAGCCTTTCTGATAGGGTTTTGATACGATATTTACAACATTGCCAAGAAGTGAGAACAATTTGGGGCTAGAGTTTTCTTCTTTAAAGGAAACATCCACTCCCTTGCATTAGTACCAAGAATTATTATAAGACTGCTAGAAAATTCAAATAATAGAATTGGGACCAGGAGAATTTTACTTACCCTTTTTTTTGTTTTTTTTATAAAACCTATCCAGCCATTTCAGAATCCACACTGATGAAAAAGCCACATGGACCACATGGCCTCTCCTTGTACCCAAATTATCATTAATCGTTTACGGTGGTTTGGACATATTCGGCGAAGGCCTAATGATGCTCCAGTTAGAAGGTTGGAGAAATGGGAAAATATATTAGTTAAAAGAGGTCGGGGTAGGCCTAGGAAGACTTGGATGGAGATGATAGGAAAGGATATGAATGCTTTGAACCTCACCGAGGACATGGCGTTGGATAGAAATGATTGGAGGAAAAGGATTCAAGTGGAAGACCCAAAATGAATTTCTTTTTTGGTTCATATCGCTGACCCCAATTGTTTTGGGATGAAGGCGTAGTTGTTGTTGTTGTTGTAATCAGCTTATTGTTATCTACCGCCTCAAGATTAACACACCACACCACTCCTTTCAAGAGAAGAAATCTCATTCACACAAGAACAAGCTAGGTAATAATATAAGTTCATAGAAATCAATAATCAACATACAGTTATCTAGCGCATCTAGATTGACACACCACACCACTCCTTTTAAGAGAATAAACCTCACACAAGAACAAGCTAGGCAACAATATCGATTCATAGAAACATGCACAAGACTTCATAGCCACTTAGTAAGAATAGAAAACCAGACACAAAAGAATCAAAATTTCAAAAAGCAACAAAAGAAACTAGAAGATAGACAACAACATCCTGTCTCAAAGTCACAAAAACATAGATGTCACAAAATAAAATTAAGGAAAAGGGATCATATGGAACAAAAACAGAGACCACTCATTCCAATTACCCAGGGAATAGACGTGTTGCGGTTCGAAATGCAGCGATTGCTTGGTCACCCTCTTCTTTTGCAGCATGAGCATTTCCAAAACATATCCAAGCCGCAGCAAATGTTCCATCCAAACTCGTTGCTTTGCTGTAGATAAAAAGCAAGGTAAAATGGTCAATAGGTAATAAGCCGAGAAAACAACATAAGCCCTACAACCACAAGTCAAATCAGTCCCAGAACAAAGTGAAGAAATTAATCATTTAAGGGGAGATGTGAAAAAATAACAGACAACAAGAATCTCCTGACCGCTACTGAAAATGCTGCCACTTGATTTATTTCTTTTAGTTCTCATTTCACATCAAGAGAAAGATGGCACTTCACAAAGAAACAAGCAAAACTTGAATATGTACTAGTTAGCTCATTTCGGCTACCAAAAACATAAAGTGCCAATTATTTCCAAGAGGAATAACAGATTTAAAACAAGATCATATAAGATGCAAATATCAAAGGTATGGAATTCACTCATGGAGTCCTCCATATACATCACCAATTTGATGGCAATGTTATAATTTCTAAATGTGATTCTAGAATTATTTGGGAGTGGCAGTGACATAATATTCAATCAAATTCGGGGGAGCCATCTAAAAATGGCTCTTTGTAATTTACATGTAAAATCTATTGCTGTAAGTATCATATTGGTATGATACACATCGTTACTATGGGCAAAAGTGATATGATATACACTCATATCGCAATACCAGTGTGTATTGAATTTGTAGCGTATGTATCATACGTTATAGCCATGTATCATACGATACAGACATATATTGTATGATACAACCATGTATTGTGTCGTATAGTACAATACACCCTCGACGCACTTTAAAAAGGGCTGAAATTTGTTTTTATTTTTTGAGTTTTAAAGACCTCTTGAGGTCCCACTTCTTCATCTGTGTCGAGGTCATTAGAGGGGTATCCATGCACCCTAGGAGTCATGAGAGTGATTTGGGGGCCGAACTATGCACAAGGAAGAGGGTTTTTGTGGTTTGCTCAAGTAATAGTGCATTTCCACAATTTTTTCACTCAAGGAAGTGGATTAAGGTAAAAAATCTCTATTATAAGTAAAATTACAAAACCACTCTCCAAAAAATCTGATTCGGAGGCTCACGCCCCCAAACCCCCACCCACCCCCTGAACCCCCACCTTATGGGCAGGGGGCGCTGGCCCTTGCAACCCTCTGCCAACTTACTGCAAAGTTATATTCGCAAAAATTAGAGATTCATATCAAGGTCGAAACTAGACTTCACACACCAACAAAGATAGCATCAAATGAACTGGCATGGCAATGGAGCACTGAAGTAATGAGTGAAAACCGATTGAAAATCGAGTGCAGCTATTGTCATGATATTTTTGTTTATGTAATATGAAAGTATGAGTCTTAAAACATGTTCTTAATTGCAAGATACTTAATATTTTGCATTTTTTTGTGAGATAGATGTTTGATGATGTCTTATGTAACTCATAGAGACAAATGCTTCATATGTGATTTTATTATTGTAATTGTTAAAATGTAACAAGTAATACATATATAATATATATATATATTAATAAAATAATATATATTTATATTTTTTATTTCTTTTTTTATTTCTTTTCTTTTATTCTTTCTTTTTATTTTCTAGTTTATTTTGAACTAGTTAGTCAAGATCTAGTTAGATCTTAACCAACAATGTAGTCGTTGGACATAGTCCAATGGCTATAAATAGAGTCGTTGGACCTAGTCCAACGACTATTAGGAAGAGCTCTTCCTACCTCACTCTCATCTTGTATATATATGGGTGTCCCCTCCTTTGTATCTCAACGCTTTTTAAGCATATCTTGTGAAGAAATAAAGATTTATTATTTTAGTGTGTTTTTTTATTTTTACCCTTTTATGGGTTGTGTTGGAGGTGCCGCCAATAGACACTCTTTTGAAGGTTTCTTGTGCTTTTGTAGAAGACCACCATTTCATTACATGGTATCAGAGCCTTGAAGACCTTTAGATCTTAAAGATTTTCACTGCCTCCTTTGCAAAAAGTGATTTATCCTCTTGTTCATGACTCAAGAGATTGTTTTTAAAGAAGGAAAAGCCTTTGGAAGAAGCTTGGCTACAAAATTTTGTGATTGTGCTCATTCTTCTCCTCTCTTATATTTTCTTTTCTCTTTTTTTCTTCTCTTATCTATTCTTTCTTTTTCTTACCCTTGTAAAAGATAGATGACAATGAGAAGATCACCATCATACCCATGAAATTAAATGACACAAACTATGTAATGCGGGTTTCAATCATGAAGCACCACATTTGGGGAAAAGGGTTGTGGGGTATAGTGGACGATTCTGATTCGGAACCAAAACTAATCCTCACAAAGGTTGAGAATGACAAAGAAGTACCTCTCACGGAAGGAGAGACGAATAAGGTGTTGACAACCTATGAGAAAAAATAGAAAGAGTGGAGGAAAGGGCACGCCAAAATTATGTCATGGCTAATTAATAGCGTTAACATTAAGAAGTGCTCAAGCCTTGCCAAATTTGAGCATGCCAATAAAGCTTGAGAATATATTAAAAATATGTATTCTCTTAAAGATATTGCACATGTGTGCAATTTGCAAAAAAAAGTCCAAACCAGAGTTACCGGAAGCGCCTAGGTAAAAGGGGAAGCGCGCTTCGGAAGCGCGAAACGTCGCGCTTCCGAAGCGTGAGGGGAAGCGTCCCCCTTTTTTGGGAAGTGTGCTTCCCTTTTATGGGAAGCGTGTTTCCCTTTTATGGGAAACGCACTTCCCATTTATGGGAAGCGTGCTTCCCCCCACGCTTCCCCATTTTTTTCGCTTCTGGTTTGCTTCCTAGGTCGCTTTCGAGACGGTTCAGAATTTTCTTCTAAGTAGTCCCACGCTTCCCCGCTTCCTAAATTTTTGAAAGTGGCTCGCTTCCCGCTCCCGCTTTCTCGACTGGTAACTCTGCTCAAGAGTGTCATCGCTCTTGGTTTTAACTTTGTATACCCATCGACAGTCAATAGGTTTTTTGTTAGGTGGAATGTCTTGAATGGTCCAGGTATTTGCCTTTTCTAAGGCTTCTAAATCTATTGTCATAGCTTTAACCCATTCGGGTTGTTCTTTGGTTGTAGCATAACTAGAAGGTTCTTCATAAGAGTGTATCAAGGCAATGTAGGATTGATATTTTGGTGAAAATGACTCATAAGACACAAATTTTCCAGGAACTTTAGAGACTCTGGACGACTTTCTAGTTGATATTTGGTCTTATTCCGTAGTATATTTTTCAAAAGCACATGGTTTTTCTAAATTTTCTCATCTAGAATATTGAATACAATCTTGATTGTTATTAACTGGTTTTGTACCTGTCATATCATTTTGATCATCTTGATTTTCATCAATATCGCTTTCATTAATCCTTGGAACCAAATCTAATAAAAAGGAATACTCATCTATTTTCGTAGGATTTTTATTTTCAAAAAGACTTTCGTTTTCTAAGAATGATATCTCGAGACATATAATTTGTTGTTTTTAGGATCGAAACACTTGTAACCTTTTTGATGACTTGCATATCCTAGAAAGGCACAGGGAATGGCTCGTGGGGAGAGTTTAGCATTTTTATCTGTAAACACAAAACATTTGCACCGAAAGACCCTCAACCTAGAGTAATCTAGAATTTGCTTGTAAAGTTTTTCAGTAGGAGAAATATTGTTTATTAAGGAAAAAGGCATCATGTTAATAAGGTAAACATCAGTTAATGTTGCTTGGCCCAAAAAAACTTTGGTACCTGATGTGTAATGAGTAGCGTTATTGTTGTTTCTATAATGTGCCTATGTTTTCTTTAAGCTAGACCATTTTGTTGAGGAGTATATGGGCATGATCTTTTATGTGAAATCCCATATAAGTTTAAATCATCTTTGAATTCTTTTGATAAAAACACTCTCCCTGAATTAGTGCGAAATATTGAGATATCATCTTTAAATTGATTTTTGACCAGATTGTGAAATATTTGAAAATATGAGAAGACTTCGGATTTATTTTTAAGGAAATAAATCCAAGTATGCCGTGTAAAGTCATCTACAAAAATTACATAATACATAAAACCACATTTTGATATAATAGGTGTGGGTCCCCAAACATCTGAATATATTAGATCAAGTGGTCGTGAAGAAACAAAGGTTCTTTCTTGAAAAGGTATTCTTCTCATTTTTCCAAGAATACATTTTTCACATGTAAAGGTTTCAAAATTAAAAAAAAATCCATGTTTGGAAAAAACTGAAACTTGGATATACAGGGATGGCCAAATCTCGTGTGCCATAGATCCAAGTCCATTTTTTTAATATTACAACATAGTGTATTCTTGAGTATTTCCAAAAAATCCATATAGTATAAGGCTATAAGCCTCCTTCTCTATAGCCTTCCCCAATCAGCTTCCCTGACTGGTGATCATGCACTCAACAATCACGAGAGGAGAAGGAAACATTACACCCATGGTCAGTTAATTGAGAAACGGATAAAAGATTTAAATTGAGTTTAGGAATATATCTAATTTTTGGAATACAAAACCCTTTTGAGTTTTGAGAAATATTTTCAAAACTTCCTATTCCTTTAATCTCAAGCGATGTTTTATCTGCAGTAAAAACATTTGATCCACTTGAGTTATGACATTGGGATAGCATTTTTATGTTGGGTGTCATGAAAAGAAGCACCTGAGTCAAGAAGCCAAAGAGTTTTACCGGGATCGAAGATGCCGACGGAAGAGACAACGGCCCCGGTAGATGAAGAAGCTCCTTTGAGAAATGGTTGAAGTGCCTCCACCAATTATGTTAGAGACATGCTCCCAATAGATGTCTCACTTGATTCTTACGGAGATTTAAATGTAGCAACCTTCTTTTGATAAGGCCGCTTTAATTTTGAATAGTAAGTCTTGACATGTCCCGGTTCACGACAATAGTAGCAAATGATTTTTCTTCTTTCAAAATCATTTCCTTGTTTTCATCATTTATTTGTTGAATTGTAATCCATAAGACAATGTATTTTATAATATATATTTTATATGTATAAAAGAAGATACATATACATATATATTTCATATATATGTACATGTATCCATCTACTTATATATATAATATATATTTCTTTCTTGTATTAGTTGTAGGGGTATTTTAGTCATTTTACGCATATTCATGTCGTTGAATATGATTGTAATTCTTCCTTTTAATTTTTCTTATTTTTGTAACTTTTTATTTTTATTTTATCCTTTTTTTATGTACTGTTTTTTGTACACAGTCAGTAGCTGACTGTGTACAGTGTACAACAGTCAGCCACTGACTGTTGTACACAGGTAAGAATAAGGGACGTTGGGCTGACTCTCAACGGCTCTAATTAGAGCTATTGGGAATCAGCCCAACAACTCTTATGAGTTGCTAAAGCTTATAAATAAGGGTTGTAAGCCCATTCTAAAGAGCGAATTTCAGTAAGGAGTTGTCTCCTTAAGCTTATAAACATTGTGCATTTATTGCACTTCTTTTGTGGTGTAAAGCTTATAAACAGTGTGCATTTATTGCATTTCTTTTGTGGTGTAATGCTTATAAACACTGGGCATTTATTTTGTGTCTTGAGTATTTGAATTATCAAGTTATTTGAAAACTTGAGTGTTTGCAAGGATTCTTCACATGGTATCAGAGCATTGTTGGAGAAAGAAAGATCGTGCGGATTCTAAATTTTTCGGGTGTCGATGCCCAAGTCTCAAAATTTCATATTTCTTTTACATCAAGAGATGTTCCATCCGCGGTTGAAAAAAAAGATGGAGAGTGATTTATACTATATAGATTCTTTTCAAATTCCAAAGAACCTGTTTTGTAATGTTGTCCAACAAAAGGATATTAATGTGTGGCACAAGAGACTTGGACATCCGAATATTGCAAAAAAAATTCATTTACCTTTTGTTAAAAGTCTATGTAAAAATTATTTCACTTGTAACGACTGTATTCTTGGGGAAATGAAAAAATTACCTTTTTGTCAAAGATCTATGTTTACAACAAGACCTTTTGAAATTATCCATTCGGATGTATGGGAACCGGCACCCGTCCTATCAAAAGAAGGCCTTGCATATTATGTCATTTTTGTTGACGACTACACAAGATATTGTTGGTTTTATTTTCTTAAACACAAATATGAAGTTTTCTCAATTTTTAAAACCTATCATATGATGATTAAAAATCAATTTAATGAGAATCTAAAAAATTTTAGAACTCTGGTGGAGAATACCTTTCAAGTGAATTCAAAAATTATCTTGAAAGTCATGGTATTCTTCACCAAAGACCTTGCCTGAAAACCCCTCAACAAAATGGATTAGCCGAAAGGAAGCATAGACATATAATAGAGACAACTCGAACATTACTTGTTTCTCAAAACATCCCAAAAGGTTGTTGGGCTGAAGCGGCTTTAGCATCTGTCTATCTTATAAATCGGCTACCTTCTAAAAACTTGAACAATATCGCGCCTTTTGAAAAATTGTATACCAAAGAACCCGACTATAGTCGGTTGAGAATTTTCGGTTGTAAATGCTTCGTTCTTACTGACAAGAACAACAAGCTTTCACCAAAAGCCATTGCCTGCGCTTTTCTTGGATATTCTGAAACCCAAAAAGGGTTTCGTTGTTATGATATTAAGAATGACAAGCTATATCTTTTCAGAAATGTGAGTTTTCTGGAAAATGTTAATGGTTTTGAAATGAGTGAACCCTTTGAAAGCAATGGAATGTGAGCTTTCTGCTCTCAACAGGGCAAAGACTTGGGAGTTCCAAGATCTTCCTAAGGGTAAGAAAACAATAGGTGTAGATGGGTATTTAAGGTAAAAACTAAGAGCAATGGATCTCTTGAGAGATATAAAGCTCGATTAGTTGCAAAGGGATATAGTCAAGAATATCGGATTGACTATGAAGAAACTTTTGCCCTTGTGGCCCGAATGGTTACTGTCTGATGTCTCGTTACCGTTGCCTCAATCAATAAATGGAACATCTATCAAATGGATGTTAAAAATGCCTTCTTAAATGGTGATCTGAATGAAGAGGTATATATGGATGCTCTACCAGGAACGAAGACTCTCAAAGGGAAAGTGCTCCTCCTTCGAAAAGCACTTTATGGTTTAAAACAAACCCTCAAGGCTTGGTACGATAGATTTAACTCCGTAACGTTAGAAAATGGTTTTTCTTCCTGTTTCACTGACACTGCCTTATTTGTTAGAAAAACCAATACAGGTAATGTCATTTTGCTCTTATATGTGGATGATATGCTTATAACTAAAAGTGATTCTAAAGGGGTTAAAAGCATAAAATCAATTTTGAAGGATAGGTTTGAAATGTCTGATTTGGGATTTCTAACTTATTTTTTTGGTATTGAAGTAGCATACTCTCATAGAGGGTATTTTTTATCTCAAACTAAGCTTGCCTCTGAGATTATTGACAGGTCAAGTATTACGAATGATAAGGTTTGTGAAACTCCTGCTATAGTAGGAGCCAAAATGAAGATTGATGATGGTATTCCTCTCTCCGATCCCACCCCCTACAAACAGCTTGTGGGATCTTTGATGTATCTGAGTATTACTAGACCAGATATCTCCCATGCAGTTCATACTGCAAGCCAATTCCAACATGCACCAACATCAGTTCACATTAGTGCCATCTTGCGGATTGTGAGATACATAAAGAGCACACTAAACAAGGGAGTATTCTTATCCTCTTCTTCTGAATTAAAATTAATTGTTTATACTGACTCTGACTGGGAGGTGGCTCAAATAACAGTCACTCCACCACTAGTTTTGTGTGTGTTTAGGAGACTCATTGATTTCATGGAGATGTAAAAAGCAACAAAAAGTGTCTATCCTCAACAGAAGTTGAATATCGTGACATGGCGACTACTTCCATGGAGATTGTATAGATTCATCAGCTACTAGAAGATATGGAGATTAATGTAGAAGGGCCCACCAAGCTATACTGTGATAATAAGAGTGCAATTTATATTTTCAAAAACCACACATTTCATGAGCAGACCAATCACATCGAGATGGACTGCCACTATGTCCGAGAAGCATATCTGAAAGGAGTCATAGATCTTCCATCTGTAACTTCAGAATATCAGCTGGCAGATTTCTTCACTAAATTGTTGTGCTCTCTGCGATTCAACTTCTTTCTTGACAAACTTTCGGTCATTATGCCCTAAGTTTGAGGGGGTGTTAAATTGTAATCAATAAGACAATGTATTTTATAATATATATTTTATATGTATAAAAGAAGATACATATACATATATATTTCATATATATGTACATGTATCCATCTACTTATATATATAATATATATTTCTTTCTTGTATTAGATGTAGGGGTAATTTAGTCATTTTACGCATATTCATGTCATTGAATATGATTGTAATTCTTCTTTTTAATTTTTCTTATTTTTGTAACTTTTTCTTTTTATTTTATCCTTTTTTATGTATTGTTTTTGTACACAGTCAGTAGCAGTGTACAACAGTCAGCCACTGATTGTTGTACACAGGTAAGAATAAGGGACGTTGGGCTGACTCCCAACGGCTCTAATTAGAGCTATTGGGAATCAGCCCAACAGCTCTTATGAGTTGCTAAAGCTTATAAATAAGGGTTGTAAGCCCATTGTAAAGAGTGAATTTCAGTAAGGAGTTGTCTCCTTAAGCTTATAAACATTGTGCATTTATTGCACTTCTTTTGTGGTGTAAAGCTTATAAACATTGTGCATTTATTGCATTTCTTTTGTGGTGTAAAGCTTATAAACACTGTGCATTTATTTTGTGTCTTGAGTATTTGAATTATCAAGTTATTTGAAAACTTGATTGTTTGCAAGGATTCTTCACATTATCCTCCCAAAGTATGGAGGTTTGTATGAACGAACATTATTTCCTGATCTAGATACCGCTAGAACTGAATCATCATTACTTTTGAAAATTCTTTTCTTGAGCCTATTCTCTTCCATACTTAACTCTTCTATTGTGTCTTTTATATAAAGAACTTTTCCTCGATGAAGAAGAACAGATTTGGTTGATTCAAACATCGATCTCAATCCATTAATGAATTGAAAGAAATGCTCCGCATTCACTTGATTTTGAAGGAGATCTATGTCTTGTGGACAATGCCACTTTGGTTCAAGGAGGGCCAATTTTTCCCATAACTCGGACAAGCTATTGTAATATTCTCTAATACTCATGTCTCATTGCACCATATTATGAACTTTCTCTTGAAAATTGCATATGTGTGCAATATCCTTAAGAGAGTACATTCTCTTAAGGTAATTCTAAGCATCGTTAGCATGTTGAAACTTTGCAAGACTTGAACATTTCTTTATGTCAACACTTGATATGAGCCAAGACAAGATCTTGGCATGTCCCATTCTCCATTCCTTTCATTTTTTTCGTAAGTGGAGATGGATTTGACCCTTTCTACCTCTCTGAGAGGTATTTCTTTCTCTCCTTCATCCTTGGTGAGGATTAGTATAGGTTCTATATCGGTTTCATCTACTAATCCCCATATAAGTTGCTTTATGATTGAAACCCATGTGACATAATTGGAATCATTGAGTTTGATGTGATTAATGGTGACATTATCATTGTCATCCATTTTACAATTTTTGAGAGAGAAGGAATAAGAAGAGGAAGAAAAGGAAAAATAAAAAAGAAGGATAAAGAAGAGGATACTCTACCACAAACGGTGAATACAAGTATCCCTCCAAGCTTTCAAGCCTTCACACGATCTCAACTTCAAAGGAACTTTACTTTCTTTTAAAAAACTTGAGTGGCACGCTTCTCAATGCACCGAAAGAACTTAGCTTAATCACTTTCACCAATGGCTCTGATACCATGTAAGAAGATAAAGTCCACAAGCAAAAACTCTCAAAATACTCACAAAATATCTCTCACAAGAACCATAAAGGTTCACAAATAGTGTTCAATCACAAGAACCACTAGGGTTCATACAAAATACCAAAAAAAGGGTATGAACAATGAAGACGAGAAAAATGTATTTCATTAAGTGGGAGAAATCCCAACTCAAAAGATGAGATTACAAGGGGGAAAGCCCTCATATTTATAGATGATAAAGAAGAGTCATTGAGGGAGTCATTGGGCTCCCAACGACTCTATTTAGAGTTGTTGGGAGTCCAACGGCTCTCTCATAAACTTGCTTTTGACTTTTGGTCAAAAAGCAAAATGGCTGAAAAGGCTAAAAAAGTCCTAATCCTAATTAGATTAATTCTATCCTAACTAAAGTACATAAGTAGACTAAAAGAAAGGAAAAAATTACATATGAGATTAAAATTACATATCAGATACATATTTTTAACAATATCTACATGAAACCATTGATCTGCCATATGTTACATCAGAGTATCAATTAGCGGACTTCTTCACCAAACCACTAGTTGCTCCTAGATTTCACATCCTCTTAAACAAACTTTCGTTCATTGTAATGTAAGTTTGAGAGGGAATGTTAAAATGTAACATGTAATACATATATAATATATATTAATAAAATAATAATATAATATATATATATATATATATTTTTATTTCTTTTCTTTTTCTTTCTTTTCTTTTATTCTTTCTTTTTATTTTTTAGTTCATTTTGAACTAGTTAGTCAAGATCTAGTTAGATCTTGACCAATCCAACGACTCTTAGGAAGCTCTTCCTACCTCACTCTCATCTTGTATACATATGGGTGACCCCCTCCTTTGTATCTCAACGCTTTTTAAGCATATCTTGTGAAGAAATAAAGATTTATTATTTTAGTGTGTTCTTCCATTTTTACCCTTTTATGGGTTGTGCTTGAGGTGTCTCCAATAGAGACTCTTTTGAAGGTTTCTTGTGCTTTTGTGGAAGACCACCATTTCACTACAATAATTTGTGCAATTCATCATTGTTTCATGTGTTATATTTTTTTAGATTTTTTGCGAATTTTTTTCTTATTTTTCATGTTTTTTTGAAAAAAATTATGATTTTTTACAATACGATAACTATATTATTTTGGGCCTGACAGATATGGCTAACAATACAATGCTTACAACCTTGGTAAAATCCACTTTAATAGTTAATAGTCCTAAGTAGGGTTGTATTGTACATAGAATACAGATGTGGACACAGTTAAGAACCATATATACTGAAAAAAGATATTCAATCAAGAGAGATCCTCGAAAAAAAATTCAAAAGTCTGGTACATATCAAAGGAAAATATTTTAGGGTGTTCCTTTTCAATTTTAAACTAGTGCACTTGATTAAATAGTTTCCCTATGTTATTTTCTTCTTACCATTATTTTACAGGAATTTATAACAGAAAATGAACAGATGTAGAGAAATTGCATCACAAAAAAGAGAGGCATTGGTGGCTATGACGCCCATTTGAGCTCAAATGTTAAGCCTATTTGAGCTCAAATATTAAGCCTGCAGCCACAAGAGAAGAAGCAAGCACAAAGAGAGAAGAATACTCGAGAGTTCATTTCATCAAGAAATAATTTGTTACAAACCTTATAAAGAGATGACCTCCTTTACAAAAAAAGACATAAAAGACCATCTGACATTTTGACTCTTACCACTGAATTACATTATGTACAGAAATATCCCTTAAAAATAATGTAATGTACAAGAGGGGCCACAAGAACACTAGTGATACAATGTTTACATTTCTTAACAACGCCCACCCATATCCAATACATAGCACTTCATACAATGGTTATTACATCCAATAATGCTATATATCATAAAATGAGTCCTACATTACTATAAAACATCAACATACCAGGTACAAACAAAATATAAACTCCTTTAACCAGCCATTCAATAGAAATGCAGTTTGTCTTTTCACTCATATCTTTACATAGAAGCAAGGAAAACATTTAACTGAATTCAGACACAATCTTAGAATAGTAAAATAATTTGATAATTGACACCACCTATGTGAGACCATAATCACAGATTTGACGAAATTTTCAAAATATCATGATAGTATCGCTGTAAATTCAGCTAATAGTAATACGGGTAAAATATCATGAAATTTTGAAAATAATCTCGTGATATTATCAATTAGTTTTACTGTTTTTATTTATTTTTTACATTTTAAATGTTTTTCTCTTTTTTTTAAATTTTTTACTTATTTCTTTTATTATTTATGTATTTTTTGTCTAGACATGATATTTTCTTATTTTTGTTATTTTTTATATTTCTTAACCCCTGAGATTTTCCCAAACCTATAACATCGCAAGAAATAGATACAGATATTTGTGACTATAGGTGAGACAAAGCATTATGATGATTATTAAAAAGACACAGTTAACAGTGAAACTTTTTTCATACCTAATTTGCAGAGGTACCTTATAAGAAGGCCAAATCAATTAAACAAAATAACATCTGATATATATTCATATCTCAAGCAATGTTTCAAAATTTTACAGGTGAACATGGACTTCTAACAGTCAATCACTAGATCCAATGGAACTGACAGAATTCGAGTCATCAATCATTAGGAAAAAGATCCTCATGGACAATGGCAAAATAAAAATTACCAGAAGTATCGGCGTGATTGATCAAACTTCTTGATGCAGTAGTAGTAGCAACCAACTGCAAACCATGATATTGCTCTGAAAGAAAAAATGCAAAAAAAAACATAACAATAACTTTATTACTTATGCTGAATGAATTACTTTCTTTCAAAAAATAAAAATAAAACAGATCAGAATCTTACAGAGATTTTACCTATGTATAAAAGCTATGAAAAACATGCTCATGGTTTCCATAATTCTTGCACAGAAGAAGCAAAATATTCAAACAAAATTTTACAAAAGATTCCCACATATAACTTGGATATAAACTAACAACACACAGCACCAAGTCCATTGAGAGATTAAATATAATCATGTACTTAAAATATTTATAATCGGTCACCACTTTTTCCCTTTTATGAGACCATAAATTATGAGAAGGGCATTAAATTATATGCATAAAAAATTAGAAGCAAAAAGGTTAAATGAATTCTATCAACTTTAGGACCCATTTGAATTCGTGGATAAATGGTCTGACTCATCCCAGTTTGGGGGGATAAATAGTACAAAAACAGAAGAAATAATCCCCGAATATTTCTTCCATGTTCAAGTCCGACGCAGAGCCTATCAATGTAGTAGGGGTATTTTAGTCTTTTACTCATATAGGGGTATTATGGTCAGTGTACATATTATTGTCTTTTTGCTTATTTTTATTTTCATTCATTATTGTACATGTAAAATAGGCCTTGGTCCTTTTTGTATTTTGGCCAAAGAGCCGTTTGGATCTCCCCAACAACTACATTTCTAGCAGTAGGGGAGGTCTCAATGGCTACATGGCTGCCCTTGTATATAAAGGGATTGAAACCCTTCCTCATTGCAATGCTTTTGAAAGGCATTTTATCAATACAAATCTAATATTTTTTGTGTGTTTTATGCCCATAAGTGGCAGATTTGTGTCCTTGTAATTGACCCCATAATTAGTTGTTGTATTGGAATTTGTCCATAAGTGACACTTGAGCAATCCTTGGTGTTTCGTTACATGGTATCAGAGCTAGTGCTCTATTATTGTTATTGAGATATTCAAGAATCAAAACACTCATGGTAGATCGTGAAGATCGGATAAAGCATCGGGAAGTGTGCATAAAGTCTCACTTGAAGATCAGTACTCATGGGACTGATTCTTTGAAGGTTGTGGAGATTGTGGAAGCTTTCTCCTGTCACACATCTAAACAAGTACCGTCTATTCCTCTTGTGCTTTTATATTTTTTAACCTTCTCTCTTCTCTCTTCAATGGCCGATAAGGAGGTGATAATGGTGGTCCCAATAAAAATTGATGAAAATAACCATAACTTATAGGTCACCACCATCAAAAGAATTCTAATCGAAAAAGGTTTGTAGGAATATATTGATGGTTTCTCAACGAAACTACAACATATTCTCACAAAGACTATTAGTGAAAAAGAAGGAACTACTAAAGGCGAAGTTATTAAAAGAGAAGAGAAAGAGAAGGCTCTCTTGAGCTATAAGAAAGCTATGAAAGAATGCAAAATTGGACATGCAAAAGTCCTTTCCTTATTTATGGGAAGTATGAGTGAAGATGCATGTGAAAACATATTGGAATTCGAAAGAGCCGATGAAGCTTGGTCCTTTATCAAGCAAACTTATACTCAAAGCGATTCCCCGTATAGATGGGAATTGCAAGACAAAATTCACACTTGCAAGCAAGGTGAAAAGAATGTGAGAGAATACTACGGGACTCTAAAAAGGTTGTGGGATCAAATGGCCAAGATGGAACCCGTTTGGGATACTCCAAATGATGGCCAACAAAGAAAGAAACAAATCGTGAATGAGCAATTTTTTTAATTTATGAGGGGTCTAAGACCCTAATTTGAACAAATGATAAATAACATCCTTCATAGAAAGAAAGAAGAACTTTCACATATTCATGAAGTATTACCCAAGTTTGCATGGAAGAGACAAGATTAAAATCTCTAACCGAATCAAAGGAGTCTAAAGATAATGTTCTAGTTGTTTCAAGACCGGTTGTTAACTCTCATTCATACAAGCCACTACATTTCTACAAAAACAATAATTTTGGAAAACCTCGGCCTTATGATGGGAAGAAAAAATTGTTTATTATAGTTGTGGAGAACCGGGACATATTAAGCCATATTAGCTGGAATTTAAAGCTAAAGAGGAAAGGAAAATTGCTTTGTTGGTACTTCTCAAGTCAATAAAGAAAATTTAAGCAAATCCATAGAGAACGTATCTTTATCCAAATTGATGGAAGTCTTACAACCTCTCCTCAAAGGTTTTTCCACAACTGGGCTGCCATCTCCACTTCTTCACCTCTTGGTATGACTCCTTGGCTTCTAGATTCTGGCGCTTCATTTCATATGACCTATAATGGTTTCATGCAGTGTTATCAAAAACGCGTCTTGAGGCGCAAAAGGCGCGCCTCGCTTTGAGGTGCGGCCCTCTGTCACTGAAGGCGCAAGCCTGAGGCACAAAAACAAATTACAACAAGATTTTTGAGGCATAATCTTCTTGAAACTGGTTATGGCCCCTAGGGATTTACAATTCTTTAGTTTTTATGAGTAATTATCGTGTTCGTACACCCCTCAACAAAATCGTGTTCGTACACCCCTCAACAAAATGGACTTCCCGAAAGAAAGCATAGACACATCATTGAGACCACTAGAACACTTCTAGCATCTAAAAATATTCCAAAAGATTTTTGGGCCAAAGTCGCCCTTACGGCGGTCTATTTGATAAATAGAATGCCTTCAAAAAATAATGAAAATGTCTCTCCTATTGAAAACTTTGTAAAACGTCTCCCGATTACAAAAGGTTGAGGGTCTTCGGGTGCAAATGTTTTGTTCTTACCAACAAGAATGATAAATTCTCCCCTAAAGCAATTCCTTGTGTGTTTCTGGGTTATGCTGAAAACCAAAAAGGATATAGGTGTTATGACATTGAAAGAAACAAATTGTATGTTTTTCGAAATGTTACGTTTCTTAAAAATGAAAATGGTTTTAGCGAAAATAATATCCAAAAGAGTTGTGATTATTCATTCCTCTTTGACCTAGTCAATGATAAGTGTGAAAATATTCATGAGAGCCAAGACATGCACGAGGCAAATAAGAATGTGAGTAGCAGTCTTGACAATGTAGACCTATCTCACAATAATTTACAAACCTATGCTCGACGTACCGAAGGTCACCCACCATGTGCTTTAGAAAGATACTCTTAAAGTCAGGAAGAAGACGCTTCTAGCCTTAGAAAATCCATAAGAATTTCAAAAGCACCTCATAGATTTGTATCATATGATTCCTTTGAACCAAGGTATAGATCTTGCCTAATGGTTATTCACTCGTATTCTGAACATCAATCATATCATGAGGATAAAGATCGTCAAGAATGGGTTAAAGCCATGAACAATGAGTTAAAAGCATTAGAAAGAGCAAAAACTTAGAGATCCAAACATTACCTAAAGGAAGGAAAACTATAGGATGCAGATGGGTATACAAGGTATAAACCAAGTACAATGGAACATTAGAAAGATATAAACTTAGGTTAGTGGCCAAAGAATATAGTCAAAAATATAGGATAGCCTATGATAAGACGTTTGCCCTAGTCGCTTGCATGACTATTGTTAGAACCCTCATTGCAATAACATCGATTAGGAAATGGCCTATATTTCAAATGGACGTTAAAAATGCATTTTTAAATGGTAATCTTGATGAAGAAGTGTACATGGATCCACTACCTGGCTTGACTTTAGCACATGGAAAAACTCTTCGATTACGTAAGGCCTTGTATAAAACAAGCTTCAAAAGCTTGATATGATATGTTTAGTGATGTGATGACACAATTTCATTTTAAATTTTGCTTTACTGATACTGCATTGTTTGTTAAGTCCTCTAATGCAGGAATGGTGATTCTACTACTGTAGGTAGATGATATGATAATCACAGGAGATGATAAGCAAAGAGTTAAACATATCAAAGATGTGCTTAAAGCCAACTTTGACATGACAGATCTTGGTTTTTTATGATACTTTCTTGGAATAGAAGTTGTTAAATCACATCGTGGTTATTTTTTATCACAGACTAAATACGCAACAGAGATCATTGAAAGATCAGAAATCTCGGATGAAAAAATGGTTGATACTCCGGAAGTCATAAATGTCAAAATGAAGATAGATGATGGAGAGCCCTTGCAAGATCCAATGCCCTACAGACAGATGATTGGGGTTTTGTCTTATCTTTCTATTACCCGCCCTGATATATCTCATGTTATTCATTCTGCTAGTCAAATTCAGCATGCTCCCACAACAGTGCATATGACCGATATAATGAGAATTGTTAGATATATTAAAAAATCTATTAATGTTGGCTTGCTTTTATTATCATCCTCCTCACTAGAAGTCATTGCATATTCTGATTCTGATTACAGAGGAGATGTCAATGATAGACGCTCAACCACTGATTTATGTGTATTTATAAGTGACTCTCTAATTTCATGGTGATGCAAAAAGCAACAGAAGGTATCACCCTCCTCCACTGAAGCTGAGTATCGAGCCATGGCGACCACTACGTCTGAGTTAGTATGGTTGAGACAACTCCTCGAAGACTTGGGAGTTCACATTACCAGAATCATATCATTCTCTAACAAGATGATAGACCACTCAATTGCATCAGTGAGCTCAAATAAACTAGATCTTCAGCAAAGAAGCATCCTTGCAATCACAAGACAATGAAGCCAGACAACGAATGAAAAAGGTGATAACCATCTCGACCAAAATTTCTAAAGAAGTGCATACTGCTACATTATTTCATGGTCAGGCTACACGCCTATGTAACACGGACTCTTCTAACAGGGCACCGCACCCGCGTCGCACCCGCACCCAGGCGGGTGCGACACTTGGACATAGCTTCCTTTGTGTTAGGTGAAGTCAACCATATTGAGGTCCATTTCTATTCAAAAGTAGATTCAGTTAACCCTAGTCAAGTCCATTTTTTATCTATAATATATATAAAAATACATAAATACACACACATACACGTAGTGTTAATTTAAAACTATTAAAAATTATATATATATATATACCCTCCCCGCACCGAAGTTTTTTTAAAGTGCCGCATCGCCACACCCGCACCTATGTGACATAGCTACACGCCATTGTTTTATACAAGCACACATTATCAGTATACAATGGCTTTATATAAGTGCACATTCTCAGCACACCACATAACTGATTTGTACAGATTTGCATGTGTTTCCTGCATTCCATAAAATTCAAATTGAAATCACAATGAAGTGACACCATTATCTTTTGTGTTCAAGAACAGCTTATAAATCTCATATCTTATGGACCACAGTAAACATCTTAAGAAAACTTGGGAGTAAGCTCACAATCAAGCCACATCATGTACACATTGAAGAACATTTTCATCCATTATTTATTAGAACTGAAACAATGCATGTGAGTTTAAAATGAGCAAGTCTAAAAAGTAAAAAACTTTGCAGTCTATTGATTTTTTATCATTCACATTAAGAAATCAGCACTAGTAGTGTATATAATCGTGTTCAATATGAAGCATCAAACTATGCTCAGACATTATCTCATACCAGTACTCACTTTTGAGGGTAGTCTTTCACCAAATTGCATGCCATAATGTAAAGCTCATTAGACCTGCCAAGTTCCATTGCTGCTGCTAAGTGCACTAGAGTACATTTCATATGGAAAGGGTCCCTCTCAAGAAGCCTAAATTAAGACAGAGAATAGAATTAAAATTCAAATATCAAACTATTATTTTATCAAAAGAGTTAATCACAATATATATGCTCAAGATTATGAAAATACCGTCTGCTTACATAGTAGTCATGTCAAAACATTTCTGATAATCTCCACATTGATGATAATAATCAGCTTTGCAAGTTAGCAGATCCGTATTATTCTTCAAACTGTGAGTGAAAGATGCATCCATGGAGCATGGAGCATAATGCTCTCCTTCAAGCTCAGAAAATTTCTCCTCGACAACATTTTCTTTCTCATACTACATATCAAAAAGGTAATACAAAAGATGAGAAAGAAGAAACACAACAAGATAAAAGCCACACATATCCGTTCCATAAGATGCAGCTAACAATACCTCATAAAATAGATGATTGTACCTTTTTAATTAAACAGGAATAAAATGCAGACAGCCAACCATCTCCAGGAGAAAATTGCAGGGTCGACAGCAGGATTTTCTCTGAACAAATGTTGAAAATCAGGGAAACTAAGATTGGCCCTTTATGATAAATATAAAATCCATTTGTACAAGGAAATAGATACACCTAATTCATGCAGCAGAAGAGACACACTACTTGCGCATGCATACACATATGTGAAATGCTTGTGATGTGCATGCAAGTGTGTTTCGACACAATCAGGACAGCGAAAAGGATAGTAGGATAAAAAGAAAAATGCCATGGAGCGGATCAGTAGATGCACACACACAAACTGACAAACAAGTCCTTCAGCGACATGATAAGGGTAAAAGAAAAGGAGAGGGAAAATCAAGGAAAATAGAAGCTCAAAAGTGTCAAAAGTTTGGAATATAAACCAACTAATACCTTCATCACATGTAAGCATGTGGTTGTCTATCAGACATTCCAGAGCCTGAAATAGATAGCTGAACAATTCAGATAACCACAAGAAAATTAATGGGAAAAACTACAATTCCACTGGAACCCTCTAACTTGGTCCCATGGAAAATAGGAGAGCAACTAGCTTGACTAGCTCAATGCCAAGTCCTTGACTAGGTTGACTAGTCATGGGCACTCGTTTTACAATATCATATTTTCTTTTATATGCATAGTGCATACGCATATGAAAGATTGAACAAAAATTGTTAATTTTCTTTCTACAACAGCAAGATCAGCCTTAAAGATACAACATTTATAGAGCAATGAGCTGATTATTCTTATTGATAAATTCTAATCCACAATAAGCTCAACTTAAGATAAAAAACAATACCTCATAACAATAAGGATCTGCCTTAATAGCAGCTTTATACCTACATACATGTAAAGAAAGAACATATCAGCTGCAACCGCGGTAATATTCAAAAATCATGATTCAGATGGAAAAAGACAAAATGAAACCCGGATCCAACTAGCTTAAAACCACTGTCACTGATATCGGCGATATTTTGAAAATAACGCAAGAAATACCAATATTTGAAGGTAGTCGATATTAAAGGTAATATCTCGCGATATTTTCAAAATATCTCCAGAAAACAAAATATCATGATATTATCACGATAATATCGCAATATTTTGGGAAAAACTCTTTTTTTATTTTAAGTTTGCATTTCCTATTTTTTTGTTTCTTTTATATTTTAAAACCTTTAAAACATGCTTCTTTATGTTTTTGAAAGAAAAATAATGTAAAACTTATTATTTACTTAGCTTTTTTGTTGTTATTTATATTTTTTCGATTTTTTAAACTCTCAAGATATTCCCGAGATTTATCAACTTTTGAAAATCTCTCAGAGAAATAACCTCGCCGAGAAATTACCTTTATCAATACAGGTGACTATGCTTAAAACCCAGTATTTACACTTAATCAGGTCAAGTTTTTAGTTGGATTCAGGTTTTAGCCAGATTCGGGTTCAGGTTAGAATGCAAAACTTAATACCAAACCCATATCCAATTATTAATTGGATCCAGATTTGACTACTAAACCCGCCTAATGGACTTGGATGGGTAGGGTGTCTGGTTGCACCCAACCCATTGACATTCCTAAATAGGACTTTTACTCATGAAGCTATTTCAAAACAGTATTTCAATCCTTTATGGAGGAAATTATAGCCGGAGGCACCACTTTTCAACAAGACCAGTACCAATGTCTCCATAAAGGAAAACCAAAGACGAGATCAAAATACCATAAAGTAAAGAAACAGAAATAAGATGACAAGGCATCAATGATCAAATCCTATGGTACTAAGAATTCCAGAACATATAAACATTCACTGACCAAAGCAGTAGATAAATCAGAAAGCAAGGTAATGTGAAATTATTCTGTATTGTTCGGCCAGACAAGTCAAAAACTCTGAAAAACAAGGATGCAGATCATGCAAATTTTAAATGGTTAAACAGGGAAAAACTGCACCCAAATTGGTGTCAATGGAAGAGAAAACAATAGTCCTTACCAAAGGAGAGCTTGGCTACGGTTCTCTAAAGCTTCATAAGCCTTTCCACGTAAAAAAAATATGGCCGAAGAAATCTGCAACAGTTGCATAAATGTTTTCATGCAATAGCGAATTTTTCAATGCAAAGTTTTCAACTAAACCAAATAAGCGGGGCAATCTCCGCACTATTAGAAATGACAACTGCTAAATCAATCAAAAGAGCTAGTATTACACTGGAAGCAGACAAAAATTAAACAGATATTAGATGATGCAAAAATGATCATGTTTAGAATGTTAGAAAGCACCAAGCTACTTCATATTCAAAGCAACGGCCCCAAGCATTTCCCTAATGCTGACAAATAAAACCAGTAAAACAAGTACATGCAAGCATGTAAGAAAAGATGAATTATGCACTTGCAGAAAGCGCCAGTTTTTAGATTTTTTAGGTCAACCATTTCACACCCTTACTGATTTAGTATGACCATGACTATGAATGTGCAAGTAACTAGCTTAAAGCTCAATGGGGAGATGCATGACCAACCATGAGAATGCATGATCAAATCACACAATATAATATATGAATTAAAATGTTATTTTATGAGCACGTCTAATTTATACTGTAACCATGATAAACACATCAAGTTGATAAAAAAAGTAAGGCCAATTTCTTGTTATGCAATGCCAACATGAAATATTTCCTGATAAGTGGATAAAAAGAAAGTGATGGTTGTAACAAAAAACCAAAAAGCCTATAACCAATACTTGAAGACTCACAAGGATAAGCCAAAACAGCAAGACCACATTCCATCCACAAGCAAATTAGAAGTAGCATGGTTTTAACACAGGAACAAGTCATCTACATTAAGAATCTTCCCACATGAAATACAGTACCATTCATGTCCTTGATAATTATTTAAGTGTATAAAATAGTCTTACTCCTATCCAAATTCTCCTTCGTGAATGAAGGAACAAACCCCTCTTAATCTTTCTACAAATGAACATGATTTCTTGTAATTTTTTTCTTAATTTGTTTGCATTCTTTTGACATAGTAATCACTAGTCAACGTACAGTCATTGTCATAGAAACAGTGATATGAATTGATGATCAAGCAGAAATTTTCGATTAAAAAATGGCTGATCTCGCTCCTACGTTGAATATCCAACTAGGAATGCTGCCACAGTGAATGTGTTATCAACAATATGGAGGAAGGACTCATGCAAAGTCAAACTACAAGTGCAAATTACACACTGGGATACATCTACCCCCGAGTTCTCATACAGCGAGCCACAGAATCATTCAAGACAAACTGATAACCAACAACAGTGATTGACAACAACAAAAAAGAGAGAAAATCAAACAAAGAATTAGATTGTGAATTAGATTGTGCTTCTGAAAGAATGCATACATTGATCTCCCGATCCTCCCCATCCTTGTCCAAGCACGCTACATTACAATCACCCGACGAGTTGGCATTCCCATGTTCATCTACTTTAGCGTCGCCAAGCATCTCCAGACATTGATGCCATTGCTTCAACTCCTCCTGCATATGATGAACACAATGACAACTATTATAGCGATGACAGTTTCAACAATGAACCAAGTACAAGGAATTCAAAAGACGATATGAAGCCGATGATAAAGACTGAGAAATGAGCCAATTTAGCACAAGGAATTCAGATAGGATCATGATGACGATGATGATGATGGTGACGAAATTAACCACATGTATGCACGAGGAATTTCAAAGTAGGCATGTCAAAGACGAAGACAACGGCGAAATCAACCAAATCAATGCACAAGAAGATCATCCTAGGACAGATCGGGAACACTAACCAGGCACTTCGCGGCGAGGTACCGGAAACGGAGGTCCCGGAAGATGATCTTGGAGCTGCTGAGGAGGTGAAGGGCGCGGCGGAAATGCCGGCCGAGGAAGAGCGCCTGCGCCTGCATGTAGATGTCAGCGGGCTCTCCGGTGAAAGCGGCGACCTTATCGGCGAAGAAGATGGCAGAGGAGTAGAGGTGCTTGTTCACGCAGTCCCTCACGACCCCGCGGATCTTCTCTATCTCTTCTTCCCTCATCTTCCTCCCTCCCCCAGGGCCTGGCTCAAAGAACAGGGGAAAAAAAAGAAGCCTAGAAACCCTAGACCTTAACCCTAGAAAGCCGAGTTGCAGAGAGCGTTTGCCGCTCTTGATTCTTCGCCGTTGCCGGGAAATTGAAAGCTTGTGAAGAGGGAAAAGGGAGGGAAAGTTTTTGTGAAGGCGATCGGGGTTTTATTTCAAAGGGGGTCGGACTTCGGAGGAAGGTTGGGGTTTCTACTATTGAATTACGAAAATATTCTCAGATTTTTTAATGAAGGATATGCCACATAAACTCTCTGTTTGGTAATTTATATTTTGGTTAGGGGCTCAGAAGTCAATAACGTATTTCGTGATTTCAGTTTTATTCTCAGATTCGGATCAGTATTCTTAAGTTTGATCTAATTCAGATTCAGATCAAAATCTGATCCGGTTGCATTTACTTTTTACGTATACAATGGACTTGTTTTTAGTCTCTCTTTTTTGCCTGATCCAGTTTTACCTCATCCATTTCAGATTGAGATTAATGCCAGATACTTGGATATGATTTGGGTCCGAACTCATACTCGGATATGCTGTTTCCAATCTGGAGTTGGATCTGACATGATGCAGCCTGCATCCAACCTGTTTGCATCCCTACTCATGGCTGGTTTATTTCAGGGATATAAACAGGTCAGATTCGGGTTGGATTTAGGAATACTGAATTTGACGTAATCGGATATGACCTAATAGGACCAGGATTTGGATGGAACGAGCTCTAACCAAATCTCTATCTGATTGGCAATTTGAACTAAATCGGATATTCCTTGGACATATTTTCTCATCCAGTTGTTAACCTGATTCAAATTCAGACACAAAAGTCTAAAAATTTGTCCGAATCCCATTGTTAATCAAATGTGAGGAAACGAAATCAACAGATTTGGACCATGTTGTATTCGACATCACAAATCTACGTATCCAGATTTTCCCATGTAGGGAAAAACTCGATAAAACAGATTCTGCACTTTGGAAAAGTCTCGGGAAAGTAGGCATATATAAGTTTTTTTTTAAATTTATAAAACACCAAAGAGCATAAATAATCTTTGGGATGTAAAAAAAAAATACAAACTTGTTAACATAGGTGAGATTTTGAAAACAAAATATTATTCAAATATCACAGTTTTATCGTGATGAAGATATAGGCTCTCTAGAGTATGGTACTCTATAGCTGAATCTCATTGGCACGACCTTTATTTGACCAATTTGACCCCACTAATGTGTGCAACATGGTCGATAAATTAGTGAATACAGTTTGGATTAAGCAGTTTCAATTTAAAATATGATTTTCTTAGGGTAATTTGCTTCACCCAATTTACACATGAAAATAAGGGTTTACATATGGGCAAGTAGGGGTGGCAAACGGGTCGGGTTGGCGGGTCAGCATACCTCAACCCGAACCCGAACCGTTTATTAAACGGGTCGGTTGTGGCAAACACGAACCCGACCCGTTTAATAAATGGGTAACCCGACACGACCCGCCAACCCATTTAATAAATGGGTTGGGTCGGGTAAACGGGTTTTCAGGTTCCCGGGTCGGGTTGGCGGGTTGACGGATCGGGTTGGCAGGTTGGCGGGTCGGGTTGACGGGTTGACGGGTCGGTTGGCGGGTTGACGGGTCAGGCAGACGGGTTGGCTGGTTGGCGGGTCGGGTTGGCGGGTTTGAAAGTGCACTAGGATCGAGGCGACGAGCACTAGAGGGGGGGTGAATAGTGCTTTTAAAACTTTTTGCGGAATATTGAAGGATTTTGCAAATCTCAAAGCAAACACACAAAGAACACAAGATTTTATCCTGGTTCGGTCAAACCCGACCTACATTCAGTCACCAAGCAAAACCCACTTGAGATTTTCCACTATCAACCTTGTAAACTACAATATCACACAGACCATAACCGGTCCCACTTTCAGTAACAATCCCACTGAAAGCAAACAACTCCTTTACACCAAGGAGTCCTTCTTTTTACACAAAAGAAATAACAACTTACAATACAACCTATGAGCCTTCCTTTTGAATGCAAATGAGATGCAATTGGCTTTTGAGGTTGTTGAAACACTCTACTCACGAATTCACTATCTGTCAAAGTGATTTGAGTGAAAAAATGAAGTGAAAATATCACGTGAGTGAGAAAATCAATACTTGACTGAATAAGAGTGAAAAGCAAGATTCAAATCGATTGAATTGTCATTTTTGAGTGTAAAATGCACTCATATTTATAGTTAAAAGATTTCATACGTTGAGAGTATGAAAGGGTGTCAAAACGGTCCATTTCGAACGATCAAAATGTTTGAAAAATGAAAAGACACGCCTTTTTGAAGTTTCAGGAAAACGGCAAAATTAGTCGACTGAAACATCAGTTAGTCGACTAATAGTTAGTTATTAGTAGACTGACAGTTATCGTCGGTCGACTGATCTGTTAATCGAGCCGTTTGAAAATTTGAACTTTTGAAACTTAGTCGACTGATAATATCATCAGTAGACTGAAAAACCTTTTAGTCGACTGCTGCTAAAAACTTCTGAAAAACAAACATTATGTTCGGTCGACTGATAAAAAGCATTAGTCGACTGCTGCTAAATTTTTCAGAATACACATGTTCTGTTCAGTCGACTGAAAAACCATTAGTCGACTGCTGCTAGTTTTCCAGAAAACACATGTTCTATTCAGTCGACTGAAAAACCATTAGTCGACTGTTGCTAATTTTCCAGAAAACACATGTTCTGTTCAGTCGACTGAAAAACCATCGGTCGACTAATTTGACAAGAATGACTTTTTAGAAAATATGGCGCGAAAGGATTAGTCGACTGATAAGTCTATTGGTCGACTAATAAACATGAAAATTTAAGAAAAGAGTTTTCTAAAAAGATTTTCAAAAGAGTTTCTTTTAGAAAAGTTTTTCTAAAGACTTTTAAGGTGAAATGCAACCTAAATATGCACTCTAAGTAAGGCTCTTACAAGAATCTAAGACTTTTAATGAATTAAACATTTGCACACTAGTCTTCAAGGATTCTTCACTGAATTCTTCAATTTCTTCATAGCCTTAGCTGAAATGCAAATGATTCCACTTGCTCATCATCAAAACCTTGTACTTGAAGTATCATGTATGGCTTCATTGTCGTAACAGGGTTGACCCACCCGCCTAACCCGTTTATTAAACGGGTCAGCCGGGTTGGCGGGTTGGCATACCCCCAACCCGAACCCGACCTGTTTAATAAACGGGTTACGCGGGTCGACCCGTTTATTAAACGGGTTGGCTTAAGCCCAACCCGAACCCGCCTAAGAGGCGGGTTGGCGGGTCGGGTTGGCAGGTCGTGTCAGAAATTTCCACCCCTATGGGCAAGTTTGGAAGCAAGAACCCCCGAGGTGATATCCGATGTGGTAAGCAGGGTCATGTTTCAAGCTGAAGGCTCGGGTTCGAATCCTTCTGCCACATGGGGCTTAAGAGATATCTGGTAGGGGTCTGCCTAAACCCAGCTTTTCTATCAAAAAAAAAAAGTTTGGAAGCAAAAAATAAAATGGCAAGATAATTGCAAGTAGGAAAGAAAAAATGACAACTTTTTCAACCATTCAAAATGAGCGAAAATTTTTGAAAGAAAAGTTTCTATAAAAAGTTTGATTTTTATGAATTTTTTTATTTTTTTTAAATATTTTTTTTTTCTATCAAAAATTATTTTTACATTAGGGCAACCATTCACCCACAACACATCTCTCTCCTTGGGCTGGCACAAGAAGAACTTTCTCTATTTCTGTCTTCAACGCACCCCACCATTTATCATTATCTTTTTTCCCCACCACTATTTTCATCTCTCTCTCTCTCTCTCTCCCCTAGTGAAACCACCTTTCTTTGATGGGCCTGATCAAACCACCTCTATTTGAGAGGAGGCTGATTGACCCTGTCTTTCGCTCTCATTTTTCTCATGCAATACAAATAAGTGAAGATTTTTCTTTCAGAAAATATATCATTTTAGAACTTTTCATAGGCAAAACTTTCTTTTCCTATGAAATTTTTTCTTGCTTTCAAACATGGCCTTATGAAACCTCCCATTTTCTTATGCAGGTGAAACAAACATCCCAGCTCCATTATCCTGTGGTACCCAAACATGGGTTCCTTTTCATGCTGACCATAAATTTGCTATGTAAATCCATTCCCCCACCCGGTGAATGGATTTCCGTATGCATTATTTCAAATCGCACTGCCTTCCCATCATGTGATGCCTTTTCCCTGGAATCTCTTCTTATTGGTGGGAATGAAACAAACAACCCCTCAATGTTCAAATTTTGAGGCATTGTAGACCACTTAATTTTCCAGAGCTTATACAATCAGCTGAGAGAACATGATCGCACTACCTAAATTTTGTTTTTAACTAAGCAAACCATATAGTTGAGTTTGATTTACAGTAAAACTACGAAATTATGCAGGAACAGTTGGTTTATACTAAAAGGTTCATTAGGCTCGAGGGAAGCCAATATTTTCCCACGCCAAGGATAGGCATAACAGCAGAATGCTTCCCATCTGAGGTCATTCCGGCTAGGACATGCAACGATAGGCTGCAAGCTCAAGTGCCCGGACTGATCTTCAGACACGGCATTGGGGCGAACCTCCAAGCCTGGGATGCCATTTTGGGACAGAGCCGCCCCTCAACCAGGATTAGGTCTTGTCCAGAAAAATGGGTAGGGCTGACCTGTTGCCCAACAATTTGAATGGGATGAACCAGTAGCCACCGACAATGATATTTGACTTGAAGAAGATGCTTTTAGCCTAAATTAGTTGCCACAAAAAATTACAATGAAATTGTCCGAAATATGACACAAACGACACCTTTCAGTGATGAATATTGTATTCATGAAATTGGAGTAGATCATCACAAAAAACAATGCTAAACTTGACCAGTGGCGGAGCTAGAAGTTTTTCGTTGGGTGGGCAGACTTTGGGTCTCGAAGAGAATGCTATGGTCTTGAAGGACGATCCATTTATTCGGACCTGTGACGGAGCCAAAAAAATTTCGTTGGAGGAACAGTCGTTCGTAGAGAGATAAAACTTAAATAAACTTTTGAATTAAAATAACAATTGTTACAAACACAAACAACTAAATTTATGAACATAATAAGATAAAACCTTAAATTGTACTTTTAAACTAAAATAAAGATGGTTTACTTAAGAAATACAAACAACTAAATTCATGGAAATTTTACAATTAGCATCTTCTATTTTTCATATTTTGAAAATAATTCATAATTGCATCATCATTGATGGTATCAAATGTCTCATTCTCTATGTAAGTAATCAAAGCATCATTAATCTATTCATCTCTCATTCTATTACGTGGACGATTTTTTATATTGTTCATAGTTGAAAATGCTTTTTCAACACTTATTGTTGCAACTGGCAAAGTTAATGTCAACTTAATCAATAAATACACATGAGAAAATACAATATGCTTTTGAGTTGCTACCATCATCTCTGCTAGCTCTGCTAAAGATTTTAAACTTGAAAAATGATCATTGTTTCGTATTTCTGCAATATATATATATATATATATATATATATATATATATCCAATTGACTTGCAAGTCTAATTATGTTTACTTTAAAAAAGTCCTTAGGGTAAAGCTCAGCAAAACGAATCAACTTATCTTTATCAAAAGCATAGAAATTTTTTTTTGGACTCAAGCATGCCATTTAAAGGAGGAGCTTGTATTTGCTCCAGTGAAACGATCATTCAACTCTTGAAGTTGTAAATCAATAATAGCATAAAACACATCAATACGATAATGACGCAATGTGGTGATCTTTTCAACCTTACGTCTTGGTCGTCCTTTAGGTGTATATGAGTCCCCTAGATCAGGAATCAAAATATCAAATCTCTTACAAAATATGGACACTTTGTTTATGAGAGAGTCTCATCCATTGTCTTTCATACCTTGAAAGCACTATTTTGATGTAGTGACTAAACTCATAGCATTCACACTGTCTTGATCTTTTCACTGAAGTGCTTATGAAAGGTCAGCAATTATTCCTAAAACTTTACACATCAAACGTAAGCAAAAAACAAATTCAAAATCTTGCAACTGATGATATAAAATAATTGCATCTGAACTTTTTTCTTGAATATGTATCTTCTGCAATAATATCTAACACTTAAATAACATATGAATACATACTGAGTAAATTAACCCAAGCATCGTAATGAGAATCCCACCGAGTATCACCAGGTCATTTGAAACTTATTCCTTGATTTAATCCTCATCATGTTTCAAGTTCACCCAATGCAAGTGCTTCAACAATTCACATAAATTTTGCTTCTTGAATAAGCTCAGAACTCTTGCATGAAGTGGAGAAAAAAATTGACAACCCGCCTAATATATTGAAAAACACATCAAGCAATGAATTTGTTTTAGCAACACCAACTAATGCCAATTGAAGTTGATGTGCAAAACAATGAATATAATATGCAAATGCATTTTCATGTAATATAAGACTTTTCAATTCATTAAACTCCCCTCTCATATTACTTGCTGCATCATAACCCTGTCCACACAAACATGATATGCTTAATTTATTATTACAAAATACTTCTTCAATTGTTTGTTTGAATGACATTGAACTTGTTTTAAGAACATGCACAAGAGTAAGAAATTGCTCAACTACTCGACCTTTTTCATTAACAAACCGTAAAACAATAGTAATTTGTTTTTTAGTTGATACATCACGAGAATCATCAAGTAAAATAGAAAAAAAAGTATCGCCAAGTTCCGTGAAAATAGCATTTGTGGTTTGTATAGAAGCAACCTTAACAATATCCTTTGTATATCAAGCGATATCAATTTGTTATTTTTTAGAGCACTTTTCAATACAACTTTATTTGTGTCATCATTGATCTTTGCAAATATCTTCAACAACTCAATAAAATTTCCTCTATTAAGAGATTCTTCAGCTTCATGATGTCCTCCAAATGTTAATCCTTGACTTAACAAGTATCTGATTGCATTAATAGTTGCCCAAAGGTGAAGTCTATATTCATCTTTCTGTCGAACATTTTGTTTATAAAGTATAGCATCAATATGTTGTTTTTGTTGCAACAAATTTTGACACTTCATTCATGTTGAATTGTGAAAATTGATAGGGCTTACAACATGTTTATCAAACCTCTTATTCTCTTTTCAGTTATCAAATCCTTCAGATACGAATGCCCCTGCACTAATCCTCTTTGTGCTTTTTGGCCTGAAAATATAACACTGCAAATAATATCTTTATGCTTACTTGTACTATACTCCAACTAATCCTTATACTCATCATACCAAGTTGAAATTAACCTTCATTTTTTGTGGTTTAGTTGAAACGTATAATCTCGAGGTTGACAAAGACCTCAAATCATATATGTTCTACGAACATTATCTTAGACATTAGGATGATAACTAGAAATAGAAGGACGAAGTGCAGATGTAACTCTGATTCATCAATTTCTGTTTTGCTCGGTTCTCCTTCTTGAGTTATAGAAGATTTATCAAAGATTGGCCTTTTCATTATAAATGTATCCATTCCTACGCAAAAAAAAAAAATAAGACAATGTTCTATGAGCCAAATCTCATTGCAAAAAAGAATCGAGCAAAATGAAAATGACAATTGTTTACGAGGTTAGTAATATGCCGTTATGCTTAAAACGTTAGTAATATGCCTCTAAAAGAATAAACGCACAAGTATAAGTCGAGCATTAACCCATCATTGTATGATCATACGAAGAGGGCTCAGTTTCCCGCTTGCAGGCAACAGAGTCTCCCTGCCTGCAAGCTGCAGAGGCAAGGGCAAAGACACTGCACCCTGCCTGCAAGGGTGCCAAGGGCAGGGGCCTCCTCACCCCTGCTTGGCAAAGAGCAGCAGAGGCAGGGAACAAGGGCTCCCTGCTTGCGAGGACAAGGAAGGCAGAGGAGGGAGAATGGACTCCCTATCGAGCCTGCCACAACAGAACAGGACGACGCAAGCCCCCCGCTGTAAAGGAGAAAGGCAGGGGCTCCACCCCTGCCGGCAACAAGAACAAGAACAAGGCAGAGGGCGAAGCCCATTGTCGACAATCAGAGGAGGTAGGGAAAGCAAAGCCTCTGCCGACAATCGAGGGACGGGGGGAAAGCCCCTTGTCAGGAAGGGCTCGCAGAGGCAGGGGGTGAAGCCCCCTGCCGAAAACACCAACAGAAGCAGGGGGCACCCCCCTACCAGGAAAAACATAAGAGGCGGGGGGGTCACCCCCTGCCGAGAACCAGGAAGAGGGCAGGGGAGGCTTCGCCCCCCTACTGGAAAAAACATCAAGGAGGCAGGGGGCAGCGCCCCTTGCCGAAAAACATAAGAGGGAAGAGAGGGGGGGGGGGGGGGCTCACCCCCCATCAGGAAACAACACAAGGCAGGGGGGAGTAAAGCCCCCTGCCGAACAACATCAAGAGACAGGCCCCCCCAAAGCCCCTGCCGACCACACCCGTCGGCATGCCACGCCCTCCCGAAAAATGGAGCGACAGGCAGGGGTTTCAGCCCCTGTTGATCGACTAGAAAAGCAAGAGAGACGGGGTGGGGAGGTTACCTGCGATGACCGTCGGCTGGCGATGGTCGTCGGTGAAAGGAAGATGACGAAAGAGGAGTAAGGTCTGACACCGACGGCTCGCGTCGCTGGAGCTTGTAGCAAAGAGAGAGAAGCTCAAAGGGGGGCACTGCGGGTTCACCGAAGGGAGGCCGACGACACAGTCGTTGATGGCTGCAGAGCACGGGGTAGGAGCGCCAACGAATGTGGTCGCCTGACCACCGGTGACAGAGCAGAGAGAGAGAGAGAGAAAGTGGTGAGGGTTTTACCCCTCGCCCCTTTCGGTTTGCATCTTTTAAAGGCATAGGCACTCGAATGATTGAGAGCCCGGGTCGGATTTGATCCGGGTTCAACTTAAGGGAACACCCTCGACACGTGCCCGACACATGTCTGTTTTTTTTCCTTGGGTGGGTGATCACCCACTCCTGGCTTCGCTACCTAACACGTGCTTGTGATCGCTAACTAGAAAGAAAAAAACCATAAAAAAAACTTCTTTCAAAGCACCTTCTAACAAGGAGATTTTACTTGTTGGTACAAATTATGCAAATAAAAAAAGCATCCATAATAATCTAATAGACAGGAGAAAAAGCAAGGCAACTATATATCAAACTAAATAAATGTGATACATCTCATAAATGCAAAAAAAAAGGCAACAAAAGGTACCAAATATAAATGCAAGGCACCTATTCATGAGATATTTCTCAATCATCTAAAATAAAAAAAAGCACTAAGGACACCAATGCCAGTAAAAGAACATAGAATATAGCCTGGCCAACCACATATATCACTTAGAATTGAGACCTTGAACTTGAAAAGAGAAAGCACTGTTGCATACCAACCTAAGAAAAACAACAATAAGAAATACACTCCACAAATACAACTCTACATTTCAATAGCTGACAAAGGCATTGTACGAGAAGACCACAAGATGAAACTTTTCTCCATCATCCAATAAAACCCGATATCATATTTAAGCTACAAGAAATGAAGATACAAAGTGGAAAAAAATAAAACATTCATAAAGAAAAAAATCCAATTTAATTAGTCACTGCACAATACTCTCTCGAACAACAATATAGAACCGAGAGATTACATCCCTATCAAACCGCATCCACTTGGAACTACACTATATTGATCATGCTGATTCAATTATCAAGCACCACCCAATACAGAATTATAGACATCAAATCATTAAAAAAATATCAGAATCCCACGAATTAACAGCTTCAAACATAAATTACTCAAATGACTCGCCAAATCAACTCATTTCAAAAACAAAATTCCTTTAAGACAAATCAAGTTTAGCATGTTTTCTAAACCAACTACATTGTGAATAAAACAAAGATACTGACCAACGAAAGTGCTCAATCGTATAAAGGAACAGATGACAAAATCTTACTTGATCCTAAGTTCAATATGCTCCTGGATCCCAAAACCAAAACACCCAGAATCACTAAAGTTCCTCCTCAGCTCCTTGACTTTCAGCCCACTCTCCAGGAGCTGCATCGCCTTCTCGCCTCTCACGGTGACGTAGCAAGCAATATTTTCATTACATCTGATCCCAAAATACCTAACAGTGTGCCTCACTGTAACACAAAAGCAATACAAGAGTTCATCAGAGACCATTTCAGAACACGCAAAGAGAACTAAGAAAAAAAATTATCCGAGACATCTTACCCTTCGAGTATTTGGATCAATGGAAGACATGAAACGAAGAATGAATCAGGGATGAACCCCATCCTCGATCCCTATTGAAGAAATTATTGTTATACCATTATATATATTATAAAATCTTATATATATAACTCTAAAAATATCTCATATCTTATTCTTATCCTTCCTCTAACAAGCTACGTGGGCTCCCATTTCTCTCCTCTACTTCCTCAAACAACGAAAGGTGACTGCGAGGACAGGAGAAACAGAGCCTCACCCCAACCCATTTAGACCAGAGATGAAGGTCATAAAACGGGAAATGAAAGTTAAAAGTAAAATTCTGTCTTGGGATAAATGCTAGAATGGAGGGAAAAAAATTGAGATAGAACGGGTAGAGACATTGTCCCCTGCACCCGCTCCTATCCAGTGCCATCCCTAGTAACGAAAAATGGTGAGCAAGTTATATGTTCCCCCCCGAACAGGCCAGTTAGCTACATCTCATGTTCGGGGGGTCCCAAAGAGCACCACGTATGTAAGCATGTGCGTCTCGTATCCCCATGTTTGTCAGCATTAATTAGCGATGGAGTTTGATGCGATTGCAAAGACTTAAGTACCCTCTCCTCCATTGGTGCCAAAAAAAATGACGATTCTAGAAAAGGAGTGGTTGTAAAGACTTAAGTGCCCTGAAGATGATTATTTAAGACTCACTCTCTGCACTGCAGTATTATCCGAGAAAGAAATCTCCCTTGAAGGAGGCCATGAACATCAACCCTCTCACTCTCTCTCTCCCTTCTCTTTCTGCTTCTGTGCACATCCAACGGAAGATCCTGCATTGCTCCATCAAGCACTGACTGACCTGCACATTGACTGTTGTGGGGCCTGATTCAGAGTTTTTACCCTTATAAAAGGAGGGTTTGGGGGCTCCTCCCAGCGTGGGTAGAATCATTCGACTAAATGAGTTGTAGATCCTGATTCGGAGTTTTTACCCTTACAGGAGAAGGGTCTGGGGGCTCCTCCCAGCGTGGGTAGCATCATTCAACTTGAAGAGTTATGGAGTCTGATTCAGAGTTTTTACCCTTACAGAAGGGGGGGTCTGAGGGCTCCTCCCAGCGTGGGTAGCATCATTGAACTTGACGAGTTGTGGAGCTTGATTTAGAGTTTTTGCCCTTATAGGAGGAGAGTTTGGGGGCTCCTCTCAGCGTGGATAACATCGTTCAACTTGATTCGTAGTGGAGCCTGATTCAGAGTTTTTGCCCTTACAGGAGGGGGGTTTGGGGGCTCTTCCCAGCGTGGGTAGCATCGTTCAACTTGATTCGTTGTGGAGCCTGATTTAGAGTTTTTGCCCTTACAGGAGGGGGGTCCGGGGGCTCCCCCCCAACACGGGTCCCGTGTGTCGTGGTCAAAAAATGCATAGGGTGTAGTGATGAGAAATACATATGTTTGTTTCAAGCAAGGTTGAAAGAAATCAATGGAAAATCCAACAAGGAGCATGCCAGAATCAAGATGTGAATGTCAATCAAGAATGATGTCGCGCAACTCAAATAACACAGAATAATAGGGGTATGGTTTTTAGTTAAAATGGGGAATGAAATGACAATATAAATCACTGAAAATTTACAGGAATAAACTAGACTCAATAACAAATACACCACTTTTTACGGATTTGGAATATGACCTCCGGTTAGTGAGATATGACCCTGACAAGTTGGTCCTAATTCGGTTAGCGATTTGCTTACTGAATAACACTACAAATCGCTATAGTGATTTGCGGAAGACACTACAAATCACTATAGTGAGATCCAACAACACTATAAATCGCTATAGTGATTTGCGGAAGACACTACAAATCATTGTTGAAAAGCCTGATAACACTATAAATCGTTGTGGGGCTCGTTGGAGACCCAAAAACACTATAAGTCGTTATAGTGATTTGCGGAAGACACTACAAATCGCTGTTGAAAAGCTAGATAACACTATAAGTCGTTATGGGGATTGTCGAAGACCCGAAAATACTACAAATCGCTGAAGGAAAGCCTGATAATACTATAAATCGTTGTTGGAAGACCCCAAAAAAATTTGGTCCGGAGGGCGCGCCCCCCCCCCCCCTCGACCCCGCCCGCTGACCGCGCAACGGGATCCACGCCGAAGGGGGGGAACCCCCGGACCTCCCTCTTGTAAGGGCAAAAACTTTAAATCAGGCTCCACAACTCATCAAGTTGAATGATATTACCCACGCTGGGAGGAGCCCTCAAACCCCCTCCTGTAAGGACAAAAACTATGAATCAGGCTCCACAACTCATCAAGTTGAACGATGCTACAGTCAGTGTGAAGGTCAATCAGTGTTTAATGAAGCAATGTAGAATCGTCTGTTGAATGTGCACAGAAGTAGAGAGAGAAGGGAGAGAGAGTGAGAGGGTTGATGTTCATGGCCTTCTCCAAGGAGAACTCTTTGCCTCCCTTGATTTCTTCTCTAAAGAGAGATAGAGTTTTATAGTATTTTACGGAGAAAGAAGAAGAAGACTTTGAAGAGTCAACATCATCCTCGACTTTCTGGATGACAGACATGTTTGTCCTTTTTTTGAACTGTTTTTTTTTTAATGAAGGGCATTTTTGTTATTTTCTCAAACCATCGCTTTATGAGAAGAATAGCAAGAAAGGGTATCGAAGTCTTTGCAACCACACCAGAATCCAATGCTAAGTGATGTCAACATACATGGGAATACGAGCCCCATGTGCTTGTATACGTGGTGCCCCTGAACACAGACGTGGGATTCAGTGAATCATCGAGGGAGAACATACACCACCTTGATTGTATTGTAGGACAATAATGATATGTTTTAAAAAATGCCCATGATTTATCAAAACCATTAAATGGATAATTCCTCAGGTTTTCATTTTTTATAGGACCTTTTTACCCTTCTTGTGTGCGAACTTCATGAATTTTGTAATCCTCATACAATTTTTTTTAAAAATTTGTAGAACAAACCATTGTTCTCACATATATATATATATATATATATATCAGTCATTCAACATTAAAAACCTACATTTTTATCGTACTTGATAAGTTGAGATACAAATCTTGGGTTCTCGTTTATAATATCCAAAATTGAAAAGAAGAAAAACTTTTTTGCAAGCTTTTACAATAGACTAGTCTGTGTTTCAGAAAGTTTTTTTTCCAACTATTCATCAGATTGATATGATCGTGTTTAAAAATTAACGTTTCGATCTTCCTCTATTATTTTTTATGTTTTTTCAAATTCTTGGCACAAGTACTCAAAAAATAGTATATAATGACTGAAATAGGTACAATAGTGTTTATTCGTCTTCTGTTTTAGAAAATTTACACCTCTATCATTTTTTAGTGAATAAAATATCATTAAAAAGATATTATCGTCTAGAATCTCTGCTATTTTTTGTGTTTTTTCAAATTCTTTCATTTTGTAAGATAAAAATCAATAACAAGATAAAGTACTATCTATGAAGTGTTGTTGATGTGTGTTTCACTAGAAATAGCCATCAAAATTGAAACACTGCATTTAATACAACTATAAATTTGTATGCTTACATTATATACACACTGCATTTATTATATTCTTTCACATTAATGTTGCTTCACACTTCCTCTTTGTTGGGGAGAAAAGTACTTCCATCTCTTGGGCCTCAAGAATGTTGTATATCACTGTATCTTTGATAGAAAAAAAAAAACACAATATATCAAAGTTTATTCGAATTTTGTGTTATTCTATTGATTTGTTCTATCTCACCCATACCATGTGATCGAACGAATGATAATTGTGAGATATGTCGACTCTACATCATCATCATCATCCAACACATCGTTCGACTATCATAGGTTGTTAGAGCGAATGCCTTCTGCATCATCATTCTTCACATATTTTTTTATAGATGAAGAGTCATTGATCTTCTCATCACCGATGTTTTTACAAAAACAACTCACTAACAATGAAGTGTCACTCATGCTTTTATCAAAAAAATTATTGTCAATAAATTGTCGCCCATGCTTTTATCGAAAAACTCATTGTCAATGAAGTATCACCCATACTTTCGGAGTTTACTAGTGCCAATGAGTCACTATCGATCAAGAATTTTTGCAAAGCCAAAATGTCATTAGAATGCCATTGAAAGATTGTCGAAAGGATTGACGACCAATAGAACCCTAAGATTGTAAAATAGAGCCTTTGGATGCAAATAAGGAGTTGAGAAACGACATCATTTATATAAAAGAATTTGTAAGATAAAAGAATTTTGTAAGAAAAAAGAATTTTGCAATGCTCCTGTAATACTCTTTTGGAATTTCGCAAGTTACGGACTTTCACAATGTGTCTTACGATAATCATCACGATTTTCACAAGTGTTTTTGAATTTTATATATATATATATATATATATATATATATATATATATATATATATATATATATATATATATATATATATTAGAATATTGCAACCTCATATGAGATTTTATTGATGAGTTTCGTAGGTTCATCCATTTTCATTGTTGTGACCCACGAAAATCGAAAAATTCACATTTGCAAGGGATAAAAGCATCCAAAGAAAGTGAGAACCTTTGAAATTGTCCATTTAGTGGTTTTGATAAATTATGAGGCACTTTTTTTAAAGAATATCATTTTTGTCCGGTACAGTCATTTTTTGTTTTGATAACATTGTTCCCCATCATGTGCCTATCAAGAAAAAGTGTTTGTTTCTAAATTATTTATTATGACTAAATTAATCATATAACTATAACTTTTTTTTAAAGGCAAGCTGGGTTAGGCGGACCCCTATCAGAACCCATGTGAGGGATTTGATCCTGGGCCTTCGTCTTGACACTGGGCCCCCCATTGGTAATCATATAACTGTAATTGTTCTATACATTACAAATTATTATTCGAGTCCAATTAAATACAAAATTATAATATATAGTTTCTCTCTCATATGATTTGGAGCTTGACCCACCAAAGTGGTCAGACAGGTTTACTTGGTTCAGCCGTAGAACTTGGGTCCCATCCCATTGCTCCAAACCCTTTTGGGGCGGGTTCTATAGGGTCCTGAGTAGGTTGGGCCAGAGCAGATCAGGTGCAATGTGATTGCATACTTTTGTGTGCTGCTCAGGTGAAACAATATACTATTGCACTTGATCCTTCCTCTAAGTCGGGCATGGGGCCTAGTCTATCGGGCTCTAATGAGCATTGGGTCAAGTTGGGTTGGGTCAGTCAAATTTTCATCCCCAGAACAAGCCCATTCCATGGACTCACTGGTTGATACAGCGTGAAAAATCTTTTATCAGCAATTTCTCGTGGGGTGAAAAAAATTTGAGTAATTTAAAAACTTCTCAAAAAAATATAAAAAGCTTATCAACAAGCATAAATTTTAAAAAATATAAGTATATACAAATAACAATAAAATTGTATTTATATCGCACTTATATCACAATGTTGGCGTAAACAGTTGTACTAATGAGGGTACATAACTATCGAGCTGGAATTTGTAAATGAAAGTTGTGTCGAATATATTTGACCATATGAATGTATTCAGCATCGTTTTGTTTGCCAAGGATTGGATATATATTGCTCGTCCACGATTTTTAAGTTACTTGAAAATTCCACTTACGTGCTATAATCACATTATTCAGAACTCATTTTGTACTAAATAAACCACGTATGTAGATCACATCTTTAGGGTTCCATCTACAAAAAAAAAACTTTGAACAAATATGGGAAAAGAAAATATCCAATATAGTTGCATACCATCATTGGTACCGAATATTTACCCTAATAAAATCATTGACATTTTAATTACAGATAATTTGAAATAGTATGCTTTTCCTGTTGTTTTAATGGTATTGATCAGAATGCTTTGTAAATTGGGTGCAATCTAGAAAATAGCATGATAAAATGTTGATAATTTCAAAATATTGTGGCTATCAGTTCTCTCTGCTGTAAAATACCATTTCCATCGTATTATTCTTAATGGAAAGCAGCACAAAAAATCAAGTGCCGGGTGTCCTTTTGGATGTGTCCATGTGACATACCCAACCATTCCATGAATTTCTTGCATAACCTCATGGCTTAACCATGCAGCCTGAAGTGTGAACGACCATCTTCAATGCTCTTTTAGATACGGATGCAAACGGTTCGGGTTCGGATTGGATGTAGCCATATCATATTCGACTAATAGGATGTTGGCTAAACAGAATAGAATTTGGATGGTGAAAAGCTCATACCAGATCTACTTTTTTACATGTAAACTGATTTGGGCATCCATTAAATTTGGACATTTGTCAGTTTTGATAGTATAAAAAAAACTATATCCGCATCGGGCTATAATCGGATATGGTTTTGGCTTACCAAATGCAACTAAAGAGAATCAAATTTGGCTAAATTTGGCATCCCTACTTTTAGACCTGTATAAATTTTTTTTATCAGAGATTATAATTTACAGTTCTTTCAACATTGTTCGCAAATCCAAAGGATGACCAACAGGGGCTCCGCTTGTCAGGTAGGAGCAGCTAGTGCACGTTACCTTGACGTTGCAAGTTTAAATCCCAATGGTATCGTTGTATAACTGGTAAAGGTCTGCCTAACCCCCGCTTGCCTTTCAAAAAAAAAAAAATCCAAAGGATGATCGTGCTACTTTGGCTACAATTTCATACAAAATCAATTTACTACATGTTCTAATTCACTGTAATCTTATATCTAGTTTTTTTTTATACGGCAAAACCACCCTAGGATCAGAGACCTAGCCGCGCTGGCTCTGCCAGCCATACCTAATGTAACTGTGTCTTATTCTTATGATATATGCGCATAACACAATGTTAATACACAAAAAGGATACTGAGGCATATGTGTGGATGTAGGGAAGTATGTCACATGAACCATGCCACAAATTCATTTATAGGGTTGCCATAGGCAGGACAAGACTCTCAAGCATGGTGCTTCCCCAAAGGTAGGTCCAGTCCTGTATGGTCCAAGAAGTCCATTGTTTGCACCAATGTCACAAATCTCATTCTCGGGAAAATGTAGTGATATTTTGAAAATTTTGGGTTTCCTTTAGAAAATCATGAGATATTATCAGCATATATGAATACAAGAATATGTAAAAGATATAAAAAGGCACAAATAAACATGTAAAAATATAAAATTGCTACAAAACTATGCGATATTTTGAAAAGATCATGTCTTTTGTTGAGCATTATATCAGCTTTGAAAACATCACAATCAAATGCAATATTTTCCAAATATCTGCAATATTTATGGCAGGTTTGCACTTGCAACTGGCCTCTGGGCATGCAAAACAAATCTTTTTAGAACATTAAGTTGCCGGCCAAGCACGGGCACATCTCTGTCACCTGGCTGAACCTTCGCCATTGGCACCTCTTAGGGCTGTAAATGGGTCGGATTTGTATCGGCTACACAACCCGATTTGAGCCCGGATTTCTGGGTATGGGCGTGGAAAGTGCCTACCCAAACCCAAGCAATATGTGGGCCGGGTTTGGGTCATCATTTTTGCTGGGTACATGAGCCAACACATATTTTTTGCCCAGGTACCCAATCCGACTTGAGTATTCCATATGTATTTTTAATAAAAATAAATTTCTAAAATTAGGCAGATCTAGGTTTGGGATTCCATTTTAGTGACCGAACAAAACCCAAACCCAGTAATTTGTTTTTTGGGCAGGTTCGGGTATACCCTGATAGGTCGGGTACCGACCCCTTGACAGCCCTGGCACCTCTAGACATGTAAACATATGCAGTGCAGGCTGCACAACCCATGCATACCCCATTCAATCCACTCATGAATCTGTGAGAAAATATAACTTGAAACCCTTCCACAAGTGTACTAGTAAACTAAGCTATTTTACTAAGTCCAAATATGTGTCTGTGTGCACATGTAAGTGCACGCACAACACACACAACAAATCACGGTTGAAGACTAGCTAGGCTTGGGTTTAAGTTTTCCAAGAGCTCCACTAACTCTCCTTTCTTCAACTTGGAGTAGCCTTCAACCCCTTTCATCTGTTCTGGTCCTGGAAGCTTCATCTCATCAATCCTCTGCAACTGTAATGCATTTTGTTGGTTTCACTACAAACAGTATCATGATTCATTGCAAGATGTCACCAGCAGAAGAGAAAAAATGGAACGCATGGCATGTATTTTCATCATGAAATCTCAGCAGAAGATAGATGATCCAACATTGCTAGAAACCATTTATGGAGATTGAACATCACAATTTTCTGAGTAATGTGTAGTTACCCTGTTGATTACCAACTTCATCACCTTACACAAAGACGCGAAGGATCATTTATATACAAGTTGATGGTATTGCAGGACACCTAAATAGTTTTAGTGATCCCAAACAAAGTCTAAGTTCAGTAACAAATTAAATAATGTCCACATACTTCTGCATTTGTATGAGCACTTCATCTAGGACCACAAATTCAGAGTAGTACCACGCCATTGTGGGATCTTAAGATTGGCAGTACGTATGGGAAGTTCAGTAACTTTCAGTGCAGCACCCATGTGATCATAAGATTGGGATTTTTTTTCATTATAAGAAAATGCAATCATGCACCAAAAGCTTGAATAATTGAATCAATTATTTCAGAACAATCATATGATTAGACCAAAAGGAAGAAGAATATCATAAGTTATCTCAAAATACCTGCCTTGAAAATCCCTTTGGACTCCAAAACTATTAAAGAAAATTAAGTTCCAATAAAATAGAGCATGTAACCAAGCCAATTCATTCTTATTCAGATCCGGTTTCCCACTTTGGAGATCAGAATAGTGTCAAGGTGGCCTACCTTGTCAAGAATTCGATTGGTGAAGACTTTCTTATTGGTAGCAATTGCACTCATTCAGATCTGTTATTTCCTGAAATAAAGATTCGAACTCATTGGAGGGTCTACCGGAAGGAATTGTGTCAGTCCATTAACAATTCTAGATGAACAGCTGCACTGAAAGCTTTTACAAAGAGAAGGGGAATTTGGTGGAAGCAGCACTAAGACATTGTGGTTAAATTTTCCATCCGTGAGGAGTCCAGGAGAGGGGCCTTTTACCAATTATGTTTAGGCCCTGTTTGGAATCTCTGAGTCCATGGTAACTGGGGGTAGGAAGTATGAAATCCACAAATCCAGTGGATTTGGTACTTTCCACCTTTTTCACCTGCTTGTTTGGGAGCACCATCAAAATTCGGTGAAACACTTACCCAATTCATTTTGAAGTTGTTTAGGAGGATGTTTAAATTTCATAGTTGCCTCTTCAAGTTCATCTTCTTAAAGAACATTTTAAGTGTTTTTTAAAGCTTGATAATATATAAAGATGTATAATATATATAAAACATATATAATATGCATATTATATAATATAATTTATAAATAGATAATATGTAAAAAGTAGCAAATAAAACAAAGTTGTAAAACAAAAGAAAAAAATGGAACATAAGATTGACCGCTCCCCTCTTCGATAGCATCCACATCTCGCCGGGAGAGCTAACATGGGTGAGAAGGGCAGTGTTCTCGAGAGCGTCCATGAAGAATTTTTGCGAGGTTTTTTTAAGCAGCAAACTGTTTAAGAAAACCCTAAATGACCAAAAAAAAATGAGGGAACTCGAAGGAGCAACCTGATAAACAAGGGCATCCTCAAAACTTCTCCAGCCGGAGGTAGACCTCATCCAGGGACTGACACGTAGGGACCAGGTGCTTCTCAGGCAAGTGCATAATCAATGCGGAGCCACCACAGGGCCTCGATGTACTCCCCCTGCTGCCTTAGGATATCCCATCGGTCTTCTTCCCTCCAGTTTTCGGTGGCCAGTGCCTCCTTGTAGGCGTTCTTCATCGACTTGAATTCGAGATCATTCCGAGCCATTCAGCCACTATAGAGATCGCTAAAATCTCAGATAGGTGGAAAGAGGGACTAAAAAAACTAGGATTTGCTTTCACTCAATTTGCAGATCGGAGGAGGATAGATCAAATTAGGGTTTAAAAATGAGGAAAACGTCGGCTGGCAGTACCGGTGTTGTTGACTACTACCTATCCATGGCTTTTCCCATGCCAGTTCCATGATTCAACGCTTTTCCACAAATCCATTCCGACGCCTTATGGGCCTTAATGCCTTCAACAAAATAGCTGTCTTTTTTAAAGGCAAGCTGGGGTTAGGCAGCCCCTGTTCAGGTAGCTTCTTACCGAAGGAATTGGATAGTGGTGTGCACAGTAAAAACAAGAAAGAGAAGAGAAATGAAAAATAAATTAACTTCCCGAAAGATATCCTCGATGTGATTATCGAGAGCTTTTAGTATATCTTGGGGGAAGCAGGGTGGGAATAATTTATCCTTGAATAACCGTTACCTAACCAAACCAACTTCAGATTCCCAACCATGTTAGAAATCTAATGAGTAGTGATTTCACTATTATCCTAATCTTATCTCAATGCCTCCCTAAAAACATTGGATTTCATCTGAGATTTATTTGGTCTAGATAGTTACCATAATCAAAGATCTTTCATTTGGTCGAACACTCATATTGTATCATAAAATAATCTTAATCTAAAATCATTCAATTTGATCTATACTCAATCAACTTGATCTTATTTTCGTTTTGATATATCAAGATTTATACAAATTTAATTATATCAGTGTGGAGATATAAAGTAAATCATAACTGGGTTTAAAAAAATTTATAGGATCCAATGCTAACTGAATAGCTTGACCCAATCTAGAGCCAAACCTATAAACCTGTATGGGGTATTCCTGCTAACAAGAATCACTCAAAAAAGTGAGAAACATTTAGGAGTAAAATCAATAATTCAGAACATAATATTAAAAAATATATGAGTTAAACAAAAAACTTTAAAATACGTCCTTTCGAGTGTTAACCATAGGATAGACCTATTTTTAGAAATTTAAAAAATAAAGATTCTATTTTGAAAAACAATACATAACGTAATATTTTAGAAAACAAGAACTAAATGTGAAACCTTTTTTTTTTCAGTAACTCTTTTCGTAAAAGAGGGTTTCACCTTTTTACTAAAGGGAAAAAACCAGAGGAACTGAAGAGGGGTGAAGGCAACCGCCGCCGTGGGTTCCAATGTAACTGCGCCGCCTTCGGCGCACCATCCCATGACAGAGGGGCTACCACCATCTTCCGGCGGTCAGCCGGCCAGAGCCTCGCTGCATGTCGACAGCTTCGGCGCCCTAACGTCTGCAGTAGGATTTCTCCTCCACCACTGCAGCTCTGTCACCCTCTTTCTCCTTCTTCGACGCCTGTTTCCCACCGAAGGAGAGCTCCATGTCGCTGCCGTCGCAGACAACAACATCACTCTTGCTGCTTGCAGTTGTGCACGAACCAGGTGTCTTTGGAGCTCACGCTCTCCGTCGGAGATTCCGACCCGGCTCTGGAGAGAAAAAACTCGCAAGGTTCTCTGGCGATTTGACCCCCTTCGCGTCCTCAGTCGTCACAACGCTCTCCGTCTCCAAATCGGCCAATGCCTCATCCTCTTCCTCTCGTCAGCCGATCCGATCTCTGCCTCCATGTCCAAGGATGACGGCTTCTGCCTCGATCTATGATTTGAGCCACGCGAGGCTGAAAACGAAGATCTTCGCAGCGAACTGGAGGTCAAGGAGGACGTTGCTCAGCTTGATGTCCCCGTGAATGATCGGTGGATCGCAGGCGGTGTGCAAAAACCTCAATCCCTTGGCGACATCGAGAGCGATCGAGAACCGGAGCTCCCAATTCATGAGCTACGAGCATTTCCAGTCGATTAGGGCATCCTGGAGGCTCTGATTGTGCATGAATTCGTAGACCACAAGGTGTTGATCCTTCCGATCCGAGCAGAACCCTAGGAGCGCTACCAAGCGATCGGAGGCGGCAAGCTTCCCAGAAAGCGAGCGCTCGTTCTGGAACTGGCGCTCTCCCAGCAGCGAGCCGGTATCCATGCTCTTCACGGTGACGTGTTGGCCGGAGTCGAGCGCACCGTGCTAAACGGATCTGAAGCCGCCCTGGCTGAACTTGTTATCCGGTGAGAAGGAGGCGGTGGCACGACGGAGGTGCGACTACGAGAAGCGGCAAAGATTCGGGTCGATCGGTCGCCCTTCTTCCTCCTCTTCCTCTTCGAGCACTCACAGTAGAGGATGGAGAGTAGGACAAGGCAGACGACGGCCGTCGCGGTGCCGGAGACAATGGGGATGAACGTGTTGCCGGTTTTGGACGGTCTCAGGTGGCCGTGCTCGTGGTTTCCGGGGGATGATTCCGGCGAGTGTAGCTGGCGAGATGGCATCCTCCTCATTCTGTCTTGAGAGAGAGGAGTATGATTTCTCATCGGCAGCATTGACGCACTCAATTGGTTCGTCGTCCACCATATGGGGAATCCAAGCCCATGATTCGATCCTTGGGATGAAGGACTGTATAAACTGCAAAATTGGTCGAGGTGCACGAGTACGGCTGAACGTTTACCCCGCATTTCTCAGGATCGAGATGAAACGCCGCCAATGCCCGCTCGTAGCAGAGCAATTCAATCTGGTCGATGTATCGGTTGCCCATGTAGAACTTCGCACCAGGCAAACCTTCTGAATACTTATTCGTCAGGTGGCTCCCGAGTGCCTCCAACATGCCCCTGCACGCGAAGTTCTCCGATGCAATGGATTCGATCCCCTTGAACTGTCGCTACTTCTCCTCCTCCATTTCTACGCCGTCTGCGAGGAGGCTGCCTCCAGCATGCCCCCATGGGCTACCGCCGCAGGGGGGTCGCTTTGGTAAGGTGCTTGAGATGGAGCCCTAATTTTTGAAGAACGACGATGCTGGACTCGTGAAGATGGTTCCCACCAAGTCAATGGTGGTCGAGACCTTCTCTGAGTAACCTCCGTTGGGGCGTTTCGTCGTCCAGCATTTTTTTTTGTTATGGCTGCAGGCGAAAAAAGGCACCTCACCCCCCTTTCCGCCTCCGCGTCTATCTCCGCCTTCTCCTTCTCCATCGCCTCCAGCTCCCTCCGGCAAGCGTCCTCCGCATCGTACCAGCACCCGGGCATCACGCTCTCCATCGCCCTTGCCACCTTCAAGACATGAGCGGTTCCGATCAAACATATCTGGCAGAGCCCGCCGTGCGCTGATGACTCGCATTCGAGAAACACAATGTTCTTTGTGAGCTCTGACAGGAGCTCAAACTTCACATTCTCGCCGCTCCAGCCGTCAATACCGACGTCCTATTCGCTCAGGTGACAATCACGCCTAGTATCGGCATCTTCGTCCTCAAAAACTTCCAGAAATGTCGGTTGTTCGGTCGTCTCTTCTTTCTCCAGTTCAGTTCCAGCGGAGTGAATCAGGATTTCGTTCGGCTTGACGGAGGAGGCATCCACGATCGAAGTTAGGGTTCCGTCTGGCTCGTTGGGGGAGGCATCCCCGATCAGGGTTGGGGGTTTGTCCGGATCGTCGGAAGAGGAGTCGCAGGAGAGGGCTGGAGCTTCGTCCGGATCGTCGGAAGAGGGGTCGTAGGAGAGGGCTGGAGCTTCGTCCGGCTCGCCAGAAGGGACACCGACAGGAATGTGGACGTAGTCGTTGGTGCTGCTGGCAGAGAGGTCTACGGCGACGGTGTCGCCGAGTCCGAGTGAGGGGTCCATACGACTGCTAACGGTCGTTTGCTTTTGGGTTGAACTTGCAGAGGACGATATCTGGAAAACACTCCAAGAAAGGAGACGTTCCCGACGACATTGAAGGAGAAGTAAGAGGCACCCCAACAATTGATCTTGTACTAGGAGGCCGATCGGACAGGAGACCATGCCGCTGAGCTATGATCGTTGCTGTCGACAGCATGGGCCTGGCTTTAGGACCCATCCGGCAGAGAACAGACATTCAAACGTTGAGACCGTGCACAACGAAAATCATGGCTTTGATATTATCGAAGGAATTGATTGGATCGTGGTGTGCACAGTAAAAACAAGAGAAGAAGATAAATGAAAAATAGATTAACGACGTGCTTTAAGGGAAGAGATTCTCTATGTGATTATGAAGAGCTCTTAGCCTATTCTAGATAGGCAGAGGCTGAAAAATTTATCCTTCATTGGCCATTATCTAGCCAAATCAACTTCTTTGTAGCCGTTATCCAGCCAAACCAACTTGGTTGGATTCCCAAACATATGGAAATCCAATGAGTAGTAGAGCCCACCATTATCTTAGTGGTTCCTATCTCAAAGACCCACTACTCAAGTGCCTCATTAGATTTTATGTAAAACCCATTTGGTCACACTGGATCCGTACCAAGATCCAATAACCCCACCAATTAACGTACCATTAACAACACGTATCAATCACTCGGAGCCCCCATTGGTGACAAAATAGGTGTTGAGAAGTAATGAAAATCCAACCAACAAGGGGGGGCTTAGCGTGGTTGGTAGGATCTGTCAGTGCAGGTCTCCGTGTGACAGGACATTGCAGGTTCAAAACTTGTCGATTGAATAATAACTGGTGGGGGTCTGACTAACCCCAACTTGCCTTTCAAAAAAAAAAAAAAATGAAAATCCAAGCAATCTCATTGGTTTTTGGCATGTGGCTCATCTATATGTACTCAATGCAATTCTTACGGTTAAAGGATACAATCAAGGGGGGGGGGGGGGGTCGTGATGAAAAAATGAATCTTTTTAGATGTACAGAAGCACGGAATCAAGAAGCAAGATATCTAAATCGGGTTGCGTAGAATCAAGTCATTGTTGGAGCAGGCGCAACAAAATAACTCCTCGAAAGGCAGGCGGTGGATGAAACTCTAGGCTTAAGGGAGAAGAAGAAAGAAAGAAAATGAGAAGAATATGGGGGTTATTTGAGGTTTGCTTCGAAGGCATTTTCTTCTTACACTAGTATTTTTTATGTATGTTCATAGGGGCCGAGTCTTTCTCAATTTATAGGCCTCCAGATTTCCTCTGCTCGGCTCAACAGTCGGTTGAGAGAATATCGAGGTGTCGAGGTTTTGATAAAGATAAGCTTTGTGCATTTTGAAAAACGGTTGTGTGTTTTCAAAAGGTTGACTCTTGCTTATCCATGAGAGACCTTCTCATGGATAAGCATGAACGTGAGGGCTCATGGCCACAGGTACCAACATCTCCCACTTGGACATGAGACTGCTCAATTTGCTTCCACTAGTGTGGGCTTCCTCGAACTGATTACAGATTTTCCGTTAAGGATTTTCTTCGTAATCATACACATCTTAATCCCATACGGGCACCATGCTTGTAAACAAGTTTTCTGAAATGCCCTTAGTTAAGGGATCAACTACAATATCCAATGTAGGAAGGTAGTCCACATATATTTCATTATTTTCAATCATATCATGTATGTAGTGGTATTTCACCATTATATGCTTGCTCTTGGAGCTATCAACTTCACTTTTAATTAGAGCAATAACAACTTGATTATCACAATATATCTATACAGATTCATATAATAGATCTATTTTTAAGTATTTAATGAACCTGTTGATTCATACTGCAAATGTCGTGGTTGCATTACACGTGATATACTCAGCCTCTTGAGTATGTTGAGCCATACAACCCTCTTTCTTACAAGACCAAACAACAACTCCTTCAAAGAGGAAGATGTAGCCAGAAGTAGATTTGTTGTCATCTTTGCATCTTGCAAAGTGAGCATCAGAGTATCCGATCAAATCAAGGTTGTTATCTTGAAAACTCAGTTGTAAGCCTTTAGAACCTTTAAGGTATCAGAATATCCTTTTAACAACTTGCCAGTGAGGCCATCCTAGATTACTTTGATATCGGCTAACAAGACCTACAACGAAGCTTATGTCAGGTCTTGTACATAGCATCACATACATTAGGCTTCCAACAGTTTGAGCATAAGGTATTTCAAGACTTCGTTGACCCTCACCGAGGCAATCACTCATACTTAAGTTTACTCTTTTAGCAACAGGAGTCCCAATGGGTTCGGAGTCATGCATTGTATATATTTTCAGAATATAGTCAATATATCTTTCTTGACTTAGACAAAGAGTCCTTGAATCTCTGTTTCGGGTGATTTTAATTCCCAAGATATAAGAGGCTTCACCCATATCTTTCATTTCAAAATTGGTGTATAACCATTTCTTTGTGTTAACTATCATTTCATTATCATTACCAGTCAACAAGACATTATCAACATATAATGATAGGATACATAATAGACTCTCACTTTTCTACACATATACACAGTGGTCTAACTAATTTGGTTCGTATTCAATCTTTGTTATGGCTTTGTGAAAAGCCAAATACCACTGTCTTGGTGATTGCTTTAACTCGTACAAAGTTTTTTTCAACTTGCACACTTTAGCATTATTTGTCACATAACTTTTTGGTTGAGTCATGTAAATAACTTTTTTTAAGTCACAATTAAGAAAATCAGTCTTTACATCCATCTGACATATGTCCAAATCATAATGAGCAGCTATGGATAAAATTATCTTGATGAACATAAATTTAGCAACTGGCGAATAAGTTTTCGTATAATCAATCCCTTCCTTTTGGAAAAAACCTTTTGCAACCAGTCTCGCTTTAAACTTATCTATAGATCCATCAACTTTATACTTTTTCTTAAGAACCCATTTACAATCAACCAGTTTCCTTCCTTCAAGAAGATCAATTAAATCTCAGACTTGGTTCTTTTTTATGGATTCAATTTCTTCATCCATAGCCATTTTCCATTCTGATGCCTCTTTCGAATTAATTGCATCAGCATATGAGAGATTATCGGTCATTTCATTAAGGTCTATAGAGTAGCAAAGTTCCTCACATAAATACATATAGTAGTCATCCAAATAGGATGCAGGATCTCTAGACCTTTTATGACCACTTAGTCCTTGAGAAATAAAAGGTTTGAAATCAGTTGGTTCATTGCCTAACTGTTCCACAGTTGGTTCGTTACCTAACTGTTCATCCTGATCATCAGGATCATCCAACAAATCAACTTGTAGATATGTTATCCAACTTATACATATTTGGATCTAAGATTTTTACATGAGCTACAAATCCCCATCTCCTAAGATGATTTAGATCTGGTTTCATACCAGTCCATCTTTCATATGGAGTTGTTGGGACAACCTTGCAGGGCACTCTATTTAAAGTATATATAATTGTATTTATAGCTTCACCCCAAAAAACTTTGGGTAGTTGTACACCTGCCAACATGAATCTAACCATGTTCAAGAGGGTTCTGTTACACTTCTCAGCAACACCATTTTGTTGAGGCTTTTTTAGCACGGTTCTTTGTCTATTAATGCCAAAATCTTTGCAATAATTACAAAATTCATTTGAGGTGTATTCACCACCTCTATCAGATCTTATAATTTTAATGTATATTCCAAGTTGACTTTCAACTTAATTCTTGTATTCTTTAAATTTCTCAAGTGCTTTCGATTTGTTTCTAATGAGATACAAATATCCATATCTTGAGAAGTCATCAATAAATGTTATAAAATATAACATGTCACTATGTGTTTGGACTTTAAAAAAATAAAATAAATAAATATACCTTAGTATAAAATGGCAAGCCAAGTCTGTGCCTCTCAACTAGCTAAAACCGACAAGTTGAATGGGACTTACTTTTCTGTCTGGAAAAGACGGATCCCCTTGGCCTTAACCCTTGAAGGTCTGGAATATGTCCTAAGTATATCTATGGACAAACCAATTGACGAAGCAACCCAAGATGATATCAATAAGTTCAAGGATTTTCAAAAAGATAACCTAATAACGAGAACAATCATGCTCACCTATATGGACGATGATCTAATTAGGGTCTTTGAAGACTATAAGACCGCCAAGGAGATGATGGAGGCAATAGACACAAAATACGACACCACATCCGAAATCCATATCCAGTTACTACTCGAATAATACAATTCGTATAAAATGAAAGAGAGTGACAGTGTAGTAGACCATGTAAATAGGATGTTGGTCATGGCCAAAGACCTAGCCATTGTTGAAAATGTCATTCCAGACATAATGCAGGTGTCCACCATACTAAATAGTCTCTCACATTCATGGAAAATGGTGATAACTACACTGAGGTTGAACTCAAAGAATTTGAACCTGACTGAGTTGCCCTTACAGTTAGCCATAGAAAAAGAACATATGGCTAAAGAAAATAAGACTGAGTTGATGGTGGCTCAAGACACACCATCCCATAATCGAGTACCCTTTAAAAAAAATAACTTTAAGAAGAAGAGTAATGGCAAGTTCCATAAAGGGCAAGATGCAAGTTTCAAACCTCAAGGCAACAAGGGCTCGCAAGTCAAGTGTTTAAGTGTGGCAAGATGAGACATATACAAAAGAATTGTAGGACAAAGTTTTCCAACAATAAGAACAACTGGAACAGTGGAAGACACAACAACTCAAACAAGAAAAACGATGGAAAGGAAGTTGTTTGTGTTGTATCGGAATGCCACTTCATGAATGAAGAACTCTCTAGATGGTGGGTGGACTCTGGGGCTACACGCCACATAGCCAAGTTCACGATGGAAAGGAAGTTGTTTGTGTTTTATTTCAAGTACTAAAAGAGAAATACAACTATTTCTAATTTTGTTTTTAGAAATTTCAACAGTCGAAATCTTGTTTTTGCAATTTTAGAAAAGAAAAGTATGCAGTTTAAAAAATAAAAGATTTTAACCCTATTTTTAAAAATCACAGGAATTTCAAGGGTAGCGGGGTCTTTTTACCCCTCAAGTTATATAAGCCCCAAACCTTTTCGAAAAGGTTATTTCTTTCAAGCTTTTCTCTCTCCTCTTCAACGGAGCTCCAGAGCGATCATAGCGACCAGAGTGTTTTCCGGCCGTTCTCCGGTGACGACATCCCAACTTTTTAGTTGGGTTTTCTCCTTTCAATGCAAGCTTCCTTTACACACAAACCCGAGACCTCTCCTCCAACGAAGCTTCCAAAAATCATCAAAAATTATTTTTTTGGTCGTTCTCCAGCAGCGATGGCCCAAATCAGTGTTTGGGTTTGCTCCACTCGACGCCGGCTTCCTCTGCGCACAAACCTGAGGCCAAACGGTGGCTTGAAACCGATTTTCCCAATAACTTAGGGTTTGTTCTTTCTGTCTTTCTATTTTATGATTCTGTGTTTTGTTCGATGAAGGTTTTTTCGTCGACAAAGAGCAATAAAAATATGCCGGAGGGCTTCTGTCCCGATTCAGTCCATGCCGCCAAAAAAAATGGCAGTTGACCGACTTTTATCCGACGACATAACAGAAAAGGAGAAAAATCCCCTTTTGATTTTTCTAGTCTATCCTTCTGTTTTCCCTTTTCTTAGGTTTTCAGAGACAGGTAAATTTACAAAATGATAGTTCCTTCGATCAAGAGGCAGGCATCTGGTTACCCCTTGGGGTTTTCAAGAGACCCATACAACAGATAAGTATAATTTTTAAACAAATGTCAAATATGCTTAGATGTATAGACTGGATTCGACCTCAATCTATTGAGGCCTCTGCTCAAGATAAAAAAAAAGAAGCTTAGAGAAGATCTATAAGTGTGTTTACACTCTTGACAAATTACGAGCTTTTTCACAAAGTAAAAAAAAGAAAGGACTCACAGTTATGCGTTTTCCTTTTACAAATTGTGACAAAGAGCATGAAGATCCGTCCTTTGAACCTAGCTCTGATACCACTATTGGAGCAAGCGTAACAGAACAACTCCTCGAAAGGCAGACGGTGGATGAAACTCTAGGCTTAAGGGAGAAGAAGAAAAAAAAGAAAAAGAATACGAGAGTTGTTTGAGGTTTGCTTCAAAGGCTTTTTTTCTTCTCACTAGTATTTTCTGTGTATGTTCATAAAGGCCGAGTCTCTCTCAATTTAAAGGGCCTACAAATTTCCTCTTCTCAGCTTAACCGTCAGTTGAGAGAATATTCGGATGTCGAGGTTTTGATAAAGATAAGCTTTGTGCATTTTAAAAAACGGTTGTGTTTTCAAAAGGTCAACTATTGCTTATCCATGAGCAAGCATGAACGCGAGAGCTCGTGGCCACTCGTAAAGTCATCTATAGATAAACATTTAATGATAACAGTTTGGAAAGAAACTGGTGAGCTCAAATAGACTAGCAAAGTCAATCACCGAAGAGAGCCCTCAAATCAGAGCTCATGATATCAGTTTCAAAGAAAAAGTACGGTATTTATCTCTAGTCAGTGCCAATTAGACAAGGAACAATGCTAGAAGCTTCTTAAGGTTGCAAACAGTAGAATCAAGGACATCTTCACTGTCATGAAAGACAGACAATACAAAATCAGTTTGCCTCGTGAATTATTACTCTTTGAATACAACAATCCATTTCATCATCTGCATTGCCTCTATACAAAGTACCACCACTTATACTGGAGTACCAGGACCAGTTACAGTTGATGCACTAAAATGTTAATATTACATTTTTTCATGTTTATACTGCAAGTGGATGAGTTATGATTCCCAGTTTCTCATCCAACACAAAGTTTGCCCTCGAGAACTGGAAGCTATTAAAGAATGGCTTCAAATCATAAATTTCATATTCCTGGGCCTGCATCAACCAAACCAAAAAAAAAAAAAAACATTGTTAACATGCATGATAACAATGCTTGTTCCAGAATTTGAACCAAGCTTAAATTGACAGGTAGATGAACTTCAGAGGCATCTCAGACTCAGGCAAGTGACCCCAATGACTCAGGCCAAGTCAAGTCAATTACATTTGATCTAATGTAACCTAATTTGGACAGAAACAACCTGATGTCCATGGTACCAAATCGAACTTCCAGGTCCAGTTCCAGGCTTAGTTGTAAGTTTGAAATCCCGTGAATAAATGAATGAAGGTGAAATGATCAAACTAGAACTCTGTCAAAGCTCAGCCAACAGCCATCATTTATTTGCATGGATGGCAATGTGAGCAAAGAAATCGACTTGAAAAGAGATGGGCAGTTGTCAATGCCAAGGATGACCAAGATTCTGTTTCAGGTTAGTTAGATGATTTTGAACTTAGGCTAAACTTGCTTCAACCACCATTAGAGCAACATGGCCATCTTTCAACCATTCTCAGCAGTAATTATCATTTTAACAAGGTTCATATACTGAAACAGTAGGGATGTCATTGGATTGGTTTTTATCCAATATCTGACCGAATCCGACTTCATTTAGACAGATTTGGTAAGCAGAAACTATATCAGATTATAATTATATGCAGATATGGTTTTGGTTTTTTTGCTACCGAATCTGATGGATATCCGAATCCAATTACATGTAAAAGCGATTTTGGTACAAGTTTTTCACCATCCAAGTCTGAATATGAATCCAAATCCATTTAATTCTAGGCAACATCCAATTAGTAGGATCTGGTATTGACCACATCCATCCCAATCCAAACCATTTACATGTCTACCTGAAAGTCTTTGCCACCAGAAAGTCTTGGAGTAATTAATATATAAGACAACGATGCTGAAAAACTGGCCTTGTTTAGTAGCTTCTCCTATGTAACTTCAACATTTGTAAGTCTGGAAACAGAAACAGACACAAGTTCTTCAAGTTGAATCTTTTCTTTGACAAGCCCTCGAAGAAGCAGCAACATTAGTTCATTGTAATCTTTCTTAAAGGTCATATACTTTTTTAAACTGTCACAGGGATTTGGCCAACCAGATGACGCACCCACGTCGACGCGACGCGGGTGCGTCACCCAGTGTGATCAACCTGAACATGGATGCGGTCAATGCACCCAAGGTCATATATGTCTAAATTTTTTATTTAAAAAAAAAAAAAGAGCCCGATGAAATGGGCTGAGGAGGATTAGGGCAAAACATTTTTGCCCTCTCCTCTGTCTCTCGACCCCGACGCCGGTGACGCCTATGAGTTGCCACTGTCCGGCGACGTCTCCTCTCCATCTAAGGTACACATTCTCTTCTTCAATCTCTCTCTCCACTAGTCTCTCAATTTCTCGGCTACCTCTTTCTCTATGTTCCCCTTTTTTATCTTTACTGCCTGCCTCTCCCTCTCTCAACTCAATCTATTTCCCCTTTCTGTGTACCTCACTCTCTCTCTCAATCTCGGCTAAACACTGTTGTTGCCTATTTTTGAAAAAAATATTATACCCATTTTAGGGAAAACTCAGTTCGGTTTGTTAAGAGTTGATCATGAGCTTGCTCGTTTTCTCAAAAATCTATTTTTAGGAGTTTTTACATGTAAAACCTATGTAATATAAACATTATACATAATATACATTTAAACATTATATATAATATATTTGTTGAGACATTGCAAGTTTGAATCTTAATGGTATGACCCTGTACGAGGTTTGTCAAAATATTTTGCTGCGTTAAGCAGCCATTTTGCAAAACATGCTGGCGGGCTCAGCTCACCGAACCCAATTAATGAGCCGAGTTGAGTTTTCACAAGCTCAGCCAAGCCCTGAGTTTTCTGTGTGACATATGGTTGCTTATAATGTGTATTATTTGTTGATGACTTGATGTTGGGTAACTTGATTGTCATATTACTGATTTTGTTACTTAAAATTTTGTTGAATGCTCATATTTACTACTAGTCTTCTATTGTTATTGTTAAAGACTTGCATATTTTTAAAATTTGTTATTGCTACTAGTTAAAATTTTATTAACATACCTTAAATTTGTTAAAATTTTGTTACTAGTTAAATATTTAGATCAAAGTTGCATTAATGTTATTGTTATTTTCGTACTTTTCAGTATTTATTTATATGTACAGTACTACTATTAGTCTACTATTGTACATGTTATTGACCTTTCACTAAATATTTTCAATCTTAATTGTGCGCATAATTGATTTTAATATAATATTTTTTTGTTTTCAGGACAAAAATACGGATAAAGGGAAAGGATTTGCGTTATCCTCGTCCCCACATAGGAGTTCTACTGCTAATGTTGATGGTAGTTGTAGTGGGAGTGTTGACAACATGTGATAATGGGGGGCCACTATGAGCACATGTGGATAAACTTGCAAAAACTAGAGGAGGTGATGGAAACAAGAGATTTCGATGCAAGCTTTGTGAAAGAGATTTTATTAAGTTTTACACAAGAGTTAATGCCCATTTGTTGAAGATACTAGGATATGACATTTAACTATGCAGAAGAGTTGATGAGGCAATGCAAAGACAATACAAGATGAATATGAGAAGAGAAAGACAATGAGTGATTCTTGTGCAATTAGTGTACCCTTTTTAAGCTACCAAGAAGATGCTAAAAAAAGTGGATGTAGGAGGTAGAGGAAGAGAAACGATATAATCATCATTCAATACATATGAAAGAGGAGATGAATAGAAAAGTACGAAGGTATTTTTATTCTAGTTCACTTTCATTTAATGCAACTAGAAATCTTTATTGGAAAGATTTAGTTACTTCTTTGGCAATTTATAATTTGAGTGGTTATGTACTTCTAAGTTCAGAAAAACTATGAACCACACTTCTTACAGAAGAGATGACAAATGTTGAGAGATTACTAGAGATTAAGAAATATTCATGTGAACAAAATAGAGTTTTCATTGTTTCTGATGAGTGGATAGATATTCAAAGGTGTCCACTGATTAATTTTATTGCTTCTTCACTTATTGGCTCAGTATTCTTGAAAGCAGTTGATGCATCTGGGCAATATAAAAATATTGAGTATTTGAAGATGTTTATATAAATAATAAAAGAAGTGAGTGATCATAAAGTAGTGCAAATCGTCACAAACAACACTCCAGTTTGTAAAAGTGCAGCATTGAGTTTGAAGAGTGAGTATTCTCATATTTTTTGGACTCACTATGTAGCACACAACTTAAATCTGACCCTCAAGAGCATCCACAACCCCAAAGAAAAAGAAAATTCACCAGCATATGCTCTATGTTCATGGATTGAAGAATTAGAAAAAAATATCAAAAGCATTAAGAATTTTGTTGTCAACCACCATCATGCTAATGTTATATTTAATAAGCATTTTGACCTTAAATTGTTGAAGGTCGCTGAAACACGTTTTGCGGCCATCATTGTGATGGTGAAGAATGCTTTGGTTAACATAGTGATTGATGAAAATTTAACATTCTATCGTCCTGATGATGTTGTCAAGGTTCAAGAAATTAAGAAATTCATTGTTGATGATGAGTTTTGGGACAAAGTCGTATACTTTGTTCAATTTACGCAACCTATTTGAAAAATGTTGAGAAAAGTTGATAAGGATGAGCCCATGCTTCACAAAGTTTATGAAACGTGGAGTTTCCTTATATTGCTTGTATATATACTGGATATGGTGCCCAAATTTTTTGTTAAATTTGCTTGAATTCAACAAGGTCAATCCTACTTGATGGCAGATACTTGTCTTAAGGTCCAATTTAAGCATGACTGACTTCTGGTTGGAGGAAATAATCTCAAGTCACCTTAAATGTTATCTATGGATGTATGTAGATAGATATGCACACATACATCTATATATGTATCAATGATTGTTTCGACATCATAAGTGATTTGGATCTTTTTCAGAGTGGTCAAGGGATTCTTATAGTAGTATGACATATTTAATAGATGATATGGATCGCTGAAGCCCATGCTAGAATGCATCTTAGACAGTATGTCACACGGGAAGATGTGAACATGGCAATTAGAGTGTTGCTTGAATCTTTTATCTCAACACAAGTTTGGCCTTCAGAAATCCTTAAAAAAGGTTTAGATATCTATACCTATTGTTTATTTCCAATGTCTTCTGCCAGAAAACTAGATTTTAGTTGTGTTACCTTTTAGAAAGTAAATTTCAATTTGGATAAACGAAGCCTGATCAAGTGTTCAAAATTGCTATTCAATGCAGAGCTTTAAAAACTATGTCACATGGGTGCGAGTGCGGGTGCGGGTGCGGGTGCGGTAATACGGCACTTTAAAAAAACTTTGGTGCGGGGGTGCAGGAGGGTATATATATAAAATTATATATATATATATATATATATATATATAATTTTTAAATTTTAACAGTTAATATATATACTAATGAAATAAAAAACAATTATCATAATATAATCACCATGCATGCAATAAATCAAAATAACAATCTACAATTCTATTCTACATCATAAAAACTAAAACCACAATTAAATCAACCAAACTATTTTATAAAAACAATCAAATAAAGCATAAAAGAAGTAAATTATACAGTACACCAATAAAAGAAGCAAACAATGCATAATTACATACCAAAAGTATATCCTACACAATGTATATGATGATGACATAATGAATCCTAATAATTTTCTGCTTCATCATCAAATGCATCATAAGAATGAGGATTGGGCTCAGATAAATCCATGTTTATAATATTGAAATCATGCTCTCCCTCTAAGTCACACTCTTCTGGGTTTGCATCTCAAAATCTAGATGATTCTTGTATGCATTGCAAACCCAATAATTAAGAGAGCAATTAGTACATGTATTCATCATTGATTCGTGAAAACAGTCGAAGATTAAAATGAACATATACTAAATCCTTTACACACTTGCTGATGAGTTTGTTTCTCTTTATGTTGTGGATTTGAGAACATGTGCTCCAATTTCTTTCACAATAGGATGAACTAGCAGACTGAGATAGCAATCTCAATACAAGACGTTGAAGAAAAGGTGTTTTTGATCCAAATGTTGACCATCATGTGATAGGATTGTTAGATTTTATGAAATCCAAAGTTTCACCATGCGAGAAGAATGAAGAACAAAAAGAGAAGCTACAGAGAAACCCACGATTCCCTTCTCATTATATGTTTTCACTAATACAAAGTTTAGGGTACTAAGATGCCCTTTTAAAACAAAGAATAATTACATGTGCCATTAATGAAAGGAAGTCAGTTGGTATAATACATGGTTACAGGTCTGGACCCTGACCCGATTTGGACAAATATACACATTTGCACATCTTTTCACCCTCCCTCAAGTTGTGCATGGTTTTGAACCATGAACAACTTGCCTTTTAACATCCAAAACCTGTTTTTGGTCAATCCTTTTGCGAATATATCAGCCACTTATCGTACAAATTCAGGCTCAATCTCCTCTTCTACTTTTTGTCTCACAAAATGTTGATCTATTTCGATGTATTTGGCACGACTGTGATAAATGGGATTGAAGGGCATATTGATGGCACTTTGATTATCACATAAGAGAAAAGATCGTGAGATCAATTCCCCCACCTCTGTCAGTAAGTGCCTAATCCATGTAGCTTCAGCAATGACGGTTGCCATTGACCTATATCCGGCTTCTGTACTTGACCTAGCAATAACCTTTTGTTTCTTACTACTACAGGATACCGAATTCATCCCACCAAAAACACAATAGCCTGATACTGATCTGCGTTCGTCTGGGTCTCTTGCCCAGTCTGCATCAATGTAGACAACAATTTCGTGTGCATTTTGCTCATTTATCCTTTTTCTGTACAAAAGGCCATCCCCAACAGTTTCCTTCAAGTACCGAAGTATTTGTTTAACTGCTTCCATATGCCTCTCACGCGGCTCATGCATGAACCGAGATACCTAATTTACTGAGTAAACAATATAGGTCGAGTGAAAGTGAGATACTGCAACATCTCGACTATGCTGCGATATTTTGTAGGATCCTTATATAGATCTCCATCTTGAGAACTGAGTTTCTGATGGACACTAGGAGTTCCCAAGGGTTTGCACTATTTTATACCTACCTTGTAGAGGACATCAATAGTGTACTTATGTTGGGTGAGAGTCATTCCTTCATAGGTACTGTCAACTTCAACTCCAAGGAAGTATCACAGTTTCTCAAGATCCTTTATTTTAAATCTCTGATTCAAGAGCTATTTGACCTCCTCAATATGAACTTTGGAATTACTTGTGATGATAATATATCTACATATATCAATAATAGAGTAACTATGTCTTGGTTCTTGAACATAAACAAAGAGTGGTCAAGGAGAGATCGGCTAAAGCCATATTTTTGTATTTCAAGAGAGAAACTATCAAACCAACAACAGGATGACTGCTTAAACCCATATATTGCCCTTTTTAATTTGCATACGTATTTTGTAGGATTGCCTTCTGCATATCCAGTGGGTTGCTCTATGTACACTTCCTCCTTCAGATCTTCATGTAAAAAGGCATTTTTGACATCAAGTTGATGAATTGTCCACTGATGTTCAATAGCTAAGGATAGTATGACTGATTGTTCCCATTTTCACAACTGGACTAAAGGTCTTATCATAATCTTGTGGTCTGGGAACAACATCCCAAGTACCACATTCATGAAAAGCCTCCATTTCTCCATTTATCGCTTCAATCCATCTTCTAAAATTTGTTGCCTAAGAAAATGTTGTGGGCACATCTTCCTTACCCAACAAAGTTAGAAAAAGATGAAAGTCCAGTAAAAAATTTTCATAACTGACACATTTTTCGATCGGATGACGAGAGCGAGTTGATCTTCTAACATCAAAAGTAGGAGTAGAAGTAGAAGGTGTATCCATTTCTTGATTAGAAATAGTGGGCGCCTCTCTTCCTCGTCGAGTATAAACAAAACCTTTATACCTTTCTGGTTCCAAGGGTGGTTCTGTACTCGCCTGTGCAATCAACCTATTCCCTTTGATCACAATCTGAAGAACAAATATCATTAGTACTAGAGAAAAGTTTAGAATTCAACCAAGGATGATAGACCTCAACTCTAAAATTTGATTTAGAAGTGATCGGTCGGTGATCAAAATTCAGTTCATCGAAGATAACATTTCTTGACATTTTGATGCGCTTGCTCATGGGATCATAGCACCTGTATCTTTTATAGTTATCCACATACCCCACAAATCTATACTTCAAGGCCTTGTCCTGAAACTTATTTCTCATTGAAGTGTCAATATGAACGTAACATACACAATCAAACACGCGCAAATCATATTGGAATGAACTTCAAACAAGAAAAAGTAAGGAGATTTGTTCTCCAAAATAGCCATGGGCAATCAATTTATCACGTGGACTGCTGAATGAAAGGCTTTTGTCCATAGAGTAATGGGAAGATTACTATCATGTATCATACTCATTGCACTCTCAACAATATGGCGATGCTTCCTTTCAACAATCTCATTCTATTGAGGGTCATGAGGACAAGACACCCTTCTACTTATTCCATTACTTTGAAGAAAAGTAATAAAGTCACTTGAAGAGAATTCACCTCCTCCATCATAGTGAAAGTAGAGAATATTTTCAGAAAATTGATTATTGACAAAAGAGTGAAAGTTTTGAAACAACTTGAAGGTCTCAGACTTGTGTTTCATAAAGAAAATCCAAGCATAGCGAGAATAATTGTCAACAAATATAAGATAATATCTAGTTCCAGATACAGAAGCAATTGGGCAAGCCTCCAAACAAACAGATAATCTCAAAAGGTCTTGAAGCTCTTTTATTGATAAAATGAAAAGGTAAAACATAACTCTTACACAAAAGACAACTAGAACATTTGTTTTCATTGACATTTATTCCTAAACTAGACTTGGGAATGAGATTATTTGAAACAATATTCTCAATGAAATTACTACTGCAATGACCTATACAATCATACCAAAGATTTGGCTTATTGGATTCAGAAACACTGAAAACACATTTAGGAATCACTGAAGATGACGATAAGAAGAGCTTCATGTTGGGGTCAATTGGACGAGTACGAATAAAAAGTTCTTCTTGGAAAACATACATATTGCCCTGTCATTTTTCTTCAACGAACGTCTCTCGTATGCAGAGATCCTTGACAAGAACAGAAGGAGTAAATTCAACTGAAGCATTGATATCATCAACAAGCTTAGAAACAAAAACAATGTTTTTATTGATGTTAGGAGCATAAAAGACCTTTGAAAGACTAAGAGAGGACTTTGACATAGGTATACCGGAGTTTCCAATGTAAGATATAGAATGGTGAGATCCATCCCCAGTGACTATACTATTTATACCAATGTAAGGAACAAGGTTTAGGAGCTTACCAGCATTACCAGTAACATGAGTCGCTGCCCCAGAGTCAACATACCAAGTACCCTGTTCATTCTATTTCAAATTTAATCCAGCCAAAGCTGACAATAGCAACTCTTTTACTTCTCCACTGACCTTTGAGCTATCTGTTCCTCTCTTTGTTTCTGTTTGTGTTGATTTTCTTTATTTAGGGGATTGAACCAACAATTAGTCTTGATGTGCCCCTTTTTATTACACAGGAAACAAGTAGGAATTGGCCTGTGTCGCTGTGAGTTGAGAGGTATGTTGGGTGTAGGCTATAGTCCAAGGGCTTCTTGCCCATTTCTTCCTTGTCCTCCCCTTCACCGAACATCATAATTTTCTCGTCCTCGTCCATAAACTACTCCTGTGGCAAATACATCTTGTGTGCCTGTGTGCACATAGGATTCTTCAAAGAACCCTTTTAAGTTCATCTCATATTGTAATAGTTTTGCACGCAAGTCTTCAAATCTGGGCAGATCAGGTAAACATAATAAAGAAGTAACAATCATGTGGTAGTCAGGTCCCAATCCACTCAGAGTTTGTTGTACTATATCTTTATCACTCACTGCACACCCAACAACTGGCAGTTGATATGTAATTATCTTCATTTTGTTCAAGTACTCCATGATAGTCATGGAGTCCTTTCTCAATATCTAAAATTCTCTTTTAAGAAATACTATCCTTGCTTGAGAAACCTATGAATATGTCTGAACTAATCTGTCCCAAAGCTGGATAACTGTGAAGTCATCTGGAATTACCACAAGCATCTTTTGTGACAACGTAGAGGTAATATAAGCAATTAACGCTCGGTCTCTTTTCATCCAGGTTACAAATTTTGGGTTTCTAACATATATTGTGGTACATACTCCTTTACTATCTTTTTCTTCTCGTGATATAAACTCTGGAAGGATTGGAACAAATCCATCAGAAAGATCCAGAATCCTAATGAAAGGAATGATCTGCTTCTTCCAAGTCAGAAAATTGGAATTGTTCAATTTTTTACACACAAGTTGACTAAGAAAGCTTAATAGCTATAAAGAAATCAGTATATCAAAAAGCAACCTTCAATCTCAAAGAAAAACTTGCAACCTCTTCCTTTTACTTTTTTTGCAGGAGCAAACTTTAACGTTTTCCTTTTACAGATTGCAAGCAGTCACGTAGAGGACTAAAAGTAAACTGGAATCCAATTTCTTTTGTAAAGAGAATATATGAGGCAATGTGAAGGACAATTGACAATAAGAAGAAGCACAGATCTGAAACAAAATCACAAATCTGGTATTTAATTTAGATCAGAAATTGAATTCTGATCAGATCTATTATTGACCAGATTTGATTAGATTAGGTGAACACTAAGTAAGAAAATTCAAATTGAAACAAGTAAAGAAAGGTCCAGATCTGATATTGATTTAGAACTGTTCAAGAAAGAAAAGAATGGAAATGAGGGGTTGCGACCAAATCTGATCGGATCTGATCAAGAAAGGATCAATGAGTTTGAGAAATATAAAAACACAATCAGGCAGGAGTTAACGAGGTTAATAGGCAATAGAAAACATGATCAGATCTGATTCTAAAGAGATCTGATCAAGAAGATGCAAAAATAGGTTGGGAATTAAGAAGAGGACACAATCAATTAATAATAGAAAACATTATCAGATCTAATCAAGGATGTGACGCAAAAAGAGATTGGGAATCAATTTTCTGACTTGGGAGACTAAATGATCTTTTTGGACATACCTTTTGGAAGCAATCTCAAATCTAGCTCTAGCGTGACTCTGATACCATGTTAGATTTTATGAAATCCAAAGTTTCACCATGCGAGAAGAATGGAGAACAGAGAGAGAGAAGAAGCTGTAGAGAAACCCACAATTCCCAATGTAGGAATCGGCTACTAATCTTCTCATTATATGTTTTCACTAATACAAAGTTTAGGATACTAAAATGCACTTTTACAACAAAGAATAATTACATATGAGACATTAATAAAAGGATGTCAGTCGGTATAATACATGGTTACGGGTCTGAACCCTGACTCGATTTAGACAAATATACAAATATGCATGTCTTTTCAAGGATCTATATTCTCCTCTCGCTAGTAATGCCTGTCCATATAATCTCGAATATGCAAAATTTTTAAACTCCTATGTGTAGAATGTGATTATGAATAAAGTATTGTCATACACACATTTTTATGCTTTGATAACTCTGGGTCTAAATTTGTAGGGACACAACCAATACCACATTCCTGCGACTTTTTTGCATAATATTTTGGATTAAGAGAATGTGTCATACAATGCAAATGAGTGTTGATTTTATCCCATCTTCTGACTAAAATTGAATGAATATGATTAAAACATTCTGAATCATCCAATGTAGGATTTTTTCCTTCATGCTTTAAACTACAACTTGTATTTTTTCAATCATATTACCCCACATTTTATAAACTTTGTGAAGCATGGGCTCATCTTTATCAACTTCTCTCAACATTTTTCAAATAGTTGCGTAAATTGAAGAAAGTTTATGACTTTGTCCCAAAACTCATCATCAACAATGAATTTCTTAATTTTTTGAGCCTTGACAACATCATCAGCACGATAGAATGTTCAATTCTCATCAGTCACCATGTTAACCAAAACATTCTTCACTTCCTTAATCATTTCCACCATCACAATAATGGACGCAAAACGTGTTTTAGCTACCTTCAACAATTTCAAGTTAGAATGCCTATTAAATATAACGTCAGCATGATAGTGGTTAACAACAAAATTCCTAATGCTTTTGACATTTTTTTTAATTCCTCAATCTATGAACATAGAGCATATGCTAGTGAATTTTCTTCTGTTTTGGGGTTGCAGTTGCTCTTGAGGGTCAGATTCAAGTTGTGTGTTACACAAAGAATCACTCTTCAAACTCAATGTTACACTTTTACAAATTGGAGTATTGTCTGTGATGATTTGCACTATTTTCTAATCACTCACTTCTTTTATTACTTCTATAAATAACCCCTTCAAATACTCAACATTTTTATATTGCACAGATGCATCAACTGCTTTCAAGAATATCGGGCCACTAAGCGAAGAAACAATGAAATTAATTAGTGGACGCCTTTAAATATCTGCCCACCCATCAGAAACAATGGAAACTTTATTTTGTTTTCATGAATATTTCTTAATCTCTAGCAATCTCTCAATATTTGCCCTCTCTTCTGCAAGAAGTGTGGTTCGTAATTTTTCTGAGCTTGGAGGTACATAACCACTCAAATTACAATTTGCCAAAGAAGTAACTAAATCCTTCCAATAAGGATTTCTAGCTGCATTAAGTGAAAGTGAACTACATTAAAAATACCTTCTTACTTTTCTATCTATCTCCTCCCTTCCATATGTATTGAATGATGCTTGTATCGTTCCTCTTCCTCTACCTTCTATATTCGCTTTTTTAGTATATTCTTGGTGACTTAAAAATGGTACGCTAATTGCACAATAATCACTAATTGTCTTCGCATTGCCTAACCAACTCTTTTGCATCCTTAAATGCCATAACATGGTATCTTCAACAAATGAACATTAACTCATGTATAAGACCCAACAAAATCTCTTTTACAAAGCTTGCATCAAAATATCTTGTTTCCACCACCTCCTCCAGTTTTTACAAGCTTATCAACATGTGCCCATAGTGGCCCCCCATCATCACATGTTGCACCTAACGAACTTGAATCAACACTAACACTACAACTACCAACAACACTAGCAGTAGAATTCAGACGTGGGGATAAGGATGACGCAAGTCCTTTCCCTTTATCAGTCATTTTTGTCCTGAAAAAAAATGTTATATTAAAATCAATTATGCACACAATCAAGATTGAAAATATTGAGTGCAAGGTCAATAACATGTACAATAGTAGAAGTAGTACCGTACGTATAAATAAATACCAAAAGATACGAGAAGTAGTACCGTACGTATAAATAACATGTACAACTGATTGTCGGACGTCGCCGGAGAAGGTCGTCAGAGCGTGTCGCCGAAAAAGGTTGCTAAATCGGCTGAGCGAGAGAGGGAGGAGGAGAGGCGTGAAAAAAAAAAAACGTAAGCCCTTTCGAGTTTTTATTTCATGATTTTTTAAAATTTCCCATTTTACCCTTAATGAAAAAAATCTTTCTTAAAAAAAATGGTAAAACGTGCACCCCTTTAATGGGGTACGCGTCCCCCATTAAAGGGGGACGCGCTTCCTGTCATAAGCGTGCGCTTCCCCACGCGTTTCGAAAGCGCCGCGTTTCGCGCTTCCGAAGCGCGTATCGGGGAAGCGCGCTTCCCCGATAGTAGGGGTGCTTCCAGTAACTCTGGTCTCAACAATATGTCTATGTGTTCTTTCGGCTAGTCCATTTTGTTGAAGAGTATATGGACAGGATTTTTTATGAATAATCCCATGTAGACCAAGAAATTTTTTGAACTCTTTTGACATAAATTCTCCCCCGAAATCGGTTCTAAAATTTTGAATATTGGTTTTAAATTGAGTCTTTATATAGCAATGATTTTTTTTTAAATAATCAAATACTTCCAATTTTTTGTTTAAGAAAAAATATCCAAGAGTCTTTAACTGGTAAGTTGGTAGAGTTAGTAGATGTTATGTGTAGGAGAAAGATTGATATTTTATGTCTTCAAGAGACCAAATGGGTAGGTGAGAAAGCTAAAGTGATAGAACCTTGGGGATATAAGATTTGGTATACAGGAATAAATAGGAATAGGAATGGAGTAGGGATTGCTATGAGTCGTCAGTTTATAGATAATGTAGTTGAGGTCCGTAGGAAGGGTGATAGAATTTTACTTATTAAATTAGTATTAGGTACGGATATTATTAATATTATTAGTGTTTATGCACCTCAAGTAGGTTTAGATGATTCCATTAAGCATCAATTTTGGGAAGATTTAGATGGAGTAGTACAAGAGACATCTTATGGAGAAAAGCTTTTCATCGGCGGTGACCTTAATGGACATGTAGGCATTAGTAGGGATGGATTTGAGAATATCCATGGAGGCTATGGTATAGGAGAAAGAAATGAAAGTGGAGAAAGGATTTTAGATTTTTGTTTGTCCTATGATATGATCTTAGCAAACACTTGGTTTAGGAAGAGGGAGTCTCACCTAGTAACATTTAAAAGTGGGGTTAATACGAGTCAGATAGATTTTTTCCTACTTAGAAAGAGAGATAGGGGTTGTTGCATCGATTGTAAGGTTATACCAGGAGAAAGTGTAGCTACACAACATAGAGTCTTAATTTTAGATCTTAGAATTAGACAATGCCGCAAAAGGGATAGACATAGGATAGATCCTAGAATTAAGTGGTGGGCACTGAAAGGAGCTAAACAAGGAATGTTTGTAGAGCAGGTAGTTAAGGAAGTTGATTGGTGTCTCGAGGAGGATTCAGAATCAATGTGGAATAAGATAGCGGGTGGTATGAGAAAAGTAGCTAAGGAGGTATTGGGTGAGTCTAAAGGCGGTGCACCACTAGGTAAGGATACATCATGGTGGAACGAGGATGTCAAATTAACTATTAAGGTTAAAAGAGAGTGTTATAGAAATCTAAGTAAGAGTCGTGATAATGAGAATTTGGAGAAGTATATGATAGCAAAGAAGGAAGCTAAAAAAGTTGTTCGAAACGCGAGGGCTAAGGTATATAAGGAGGTTTATGACAAGTTGGATACCAAAGAAGGCGAGAAGGATATTTATAGGCTTGCAAAGATGAGAGATAGGAAATCGAAGGATTTGGGTATGGTTAGATGTATCAAAGATGAAACGCAAAGGGTTTTAGTCAAAGATGAGGAGATTAAGGAGAGATGGAAAGATTATTTTGATAAGCTATTTAATGATAGTCATGCTCAAGATCTTGGAGACTTCTCCATTCCTTTTCATGAGATAAATCGTGACTTCATGCGCAAGATTCAAAAGAAAGAAATTGCAGAGGCTTTGAAGAAAATGAAATCAAGAAGGGCAGTTGGCCCAGATGGTATACCTATCGAGGCTTGGAAATGCTTGGGAGAGAAAGGTTTAGAATGGTTGACAAATCTTTTTAACTTGATTTGGCGAACAAATAAGATGCCTAATGAGTGGAGGAAGAGTACTTTGGTGCCTTTATATAAGAATAAGGGTGATATACAAGATTGCACAAACTATCGTGGTATAAAACTCATGAGTCATACTATGAAACTTTGGGAGAGGGTGATTGAGTCTAGGTTGAGGAAGGTTGTCATGATATCGGAGAATCAATTTGGTTTTATGCCTGGAAGATCAACTATGGAAGCTATACATCTTCTTAGACAACTTATTGAAAGATATAGAGAGAGGAACAAAGATTTGCATATGGTTTTTATTGATTTATCGAAGGCATACGATAGAGTACCTAGGGACGTTCTCTGGTGGACAATGATGAAGAAAGGTGTTTCTCTCAAGTACATTAGTATAATTAAAGATATGTATGAAGGAGTAGTAACCAATGTCCGCACTTGTGGAGGGGTGACAACCAATTTTCCGATAACGGTTGGGTTACATCAAGGATCTGCTTTAAGCCCTTTCCTATTTGCGATAGTGATGGATGAGCTTACGAGATCAATTCAAGAAAATGTACCGTGGTGTATGTTGTTTGCTGATGATATTGTTTTGATTGATGAGTCTAGAGCTGGAGTTAATGCTAAGTTAGAATTATGGAGACAGACATTGGAAGCTAGAGGTTTTAAGTTGAGTAAGAGTAAGACTGAATATATGGAATGTCGGTTTAGTAAGCAACGAAGTAGTGATGGGAGTGTAGTGAAGCTTGGTGAGCAAGATATACCGGTGAATGATTATTTCAAATATTTGGGATCCATCATTCAAAAGTATGGAGAAATTGATGGAGATGTAAATCATAGGATAAAGGTTGGGTGGATGAAATGGAAAAGTGCTACTGGAGTGTTGTGCGATCGTAGAATGCCATTGCGGTTGAAGGGAAAGTTTTATAGGACGACTATTAGACCCGCTTTACTATATGGTACGGAATGTTGGGCTGCCAAGAGACATCATATTCAAAAAATGAGTGTAGCTGAGATGCGGATGCTTAGATGGATGTGTGGAAATACAATAAAAGATAAGATTCGGAACGAAGAGATACGTAAGAAGGTAGGTGTTGCACCCATTGAAAATAAGATGCGAGAGAATCGTTTACGGTGGTTTGGACATATTCGGCGAAGGCCTAATGATGCTCCAGTTAGAAGGTTGGAGAAATGGGAAAATATATTAGTTAAAAGAGGTCGGGGTAGGCCTAGGAAGACTTGGATGGAGATGATAGGAAAGGATATGAATGCTTTGAACCTCACCGAGGACATGGCGTTGGATAGAAATGATTGGAGGAAAAGGATTCATGTGGAAGACCCAAAATGAATTTCTTTTTTGGTTCATATCGCTGACCCCAATTGTTTTGGGATGAAGGCGTAGTTGTTGTTGTTGTTGTAAAAAATATCCAAGAGTGTCTACTATAGTCATCCACAAACACAACATAATAAGATGTGCTTCCTTTGAATACAACTGGAGTCGGTCCCCATACATCCGAATGTACTAACTCAAATGCATTTTTAGATATAAAATGTCTTGGCCCAAAGGGTAAAAACTTCATTTTACCAAGAATGCAATCTTCACAAACAAAAGCTCTTTCTTTATAACTTGTAAGAAATGGAAACTAAGTATAATTTAGACACACTAGGATGTCCTAGTCTTTTGTGCCAATTTTCTATATCTTTTTTTTTCACAAAATTACAAAAAGTATAACTCAAGATTGTCTTATCATCCGCTTTAAAAGAAGAAGAATTTGTGCTTGCTATGTCAAAGCCCGGTAATCACACTAAGAGTTATAAACCTGATCACTTTGTAAAAAATGAGAATGAAAGAAACTCAAATAACTATGAAAGAAGTGACAAAAGCGGTGATCATGAATACAAAAAGGGTGGTAAAATCATATGCTATCATTGTTATGAATCGGGACACATCAAGCCTTTTTGTCCCAAAAGCAAAACAAAAGCTAAAAAATAGAAAAAAGTGGTCAGTCCCTAATGGGATGATGCCTATTATAGTGAAAAGACCGAAATACCCTTGGGCATTTCAGTTTACAAGAGCGCACGCACACACACACACACACACACACACACACACAATAAAACACAATTGGGAACCTCATATGGCTTATCATCCGTTTGATAAGTCATGGGAATATCATCTCTTGGTGGCCATCGAGGTTGATGGCCAGGAGAACTTTGCATCGCACCATCAGTATCATCATTACTTGCAGTGCCTACAGATCGCCTGCCATCAACTCTGATCCGTCTTCGTGGCGTCATGTGTTGATCATCATCAGTGTCTAAATTGAAATATACAAACAATTAAAGGCCTATCGGTAGAGTTATCAGCTTCAAGGGACTATTATATTGTGAGTTCAATAAATTATCTCAAGTGTTGTCCTAAGTACATGTCTACATCCTATGAAGATTGCAAAATAATACTATAAATGCATGTCACACGAAAATGCTCCAGTTTTATCCCACACACTATCCCATATGTACTATCTGAAGTGAATCAAGCCGCAGCGGATAGCAAGGTTGAACAGATCCACAAACAATTAATGATTCCAAGAAAGGTTTCCAGAGAGAATCCAAATGTCCTTTCAAAGATAGACCCCAAGAAGAAAATATGATTTGTTGCACTTATTCTATCTTCTAAATTTCTAAGTATTATTCCTCACAAAGTGCCATAACAATAAGAATATTCTTTGATTTCTTACCAGAATGTGAGTTCCTCTTCAAAAATATAATTTCAAGAAGATACTTGCTATGTCACAAGGACACACGGCAAAATGGAAAGGGATACATCAATTTTGTGTATTCTTTCCATGAAGAATAATATAGAAGTGACACGACAAGAGGGTAAGTTGGAGTGCCCCTGTGACATAGGTTCCATGAGATATTTATTCTTGCATTTCATTTATTTTCCGAATTTCCTACTTCCTAGAAACTCCCTTCATGATTAAAAAACTTTGGATTCCCGTGAGAAAATTAAGGCCATCGTCCAAAAAAAAAAGATTCATGAGCTGTTTATTGTTCCATTTCTTTTGTTATCTCAATTTCCTATCTTCTCATACCATGATGCGTAATCCACTGAACATATTTAGGCCATTACGCCCACTGCTTTCTGCGTTAAATGACCAATGTACATCACTAACTTCACGCTCTTGTGAATCAATAATCTACAATACCAGGAAAAAAGGATCAAATTGTACAACTACAGTTTTACCAAAGGAGACTAAAAAGAAGAAAACCAATTCCATGGCAACGGAAAAAAGGAGCATTTTGGGGCCTACAAATTTAATCCCTCACAGACAAATCACAAGGGAGAGAAAAAGAAAAGCATATGAAATGCATAAAAGAGACCAAGAATATTTATGTTCATAGGCAACACCTATATCTAAGCAAGCGAATGAACATATTATTTCATTTTGTGAACAATCATACATCCTTTTTCCAATTGGGCGTTTCAATCTTTCAGAGAAAACCATTTAGAATGCGAAAAAAGACCATCATACATAACCATTCTTAGTTCCAAATCTTTAAGCAGGATCTCTATTTGAAAGTAATCCAGAGAATATTCATACCTAAGAATTTCCCACTTGCCATGCTATTTGTGCGTCAATCACCAGAATTTACAAAAATTTAGCATTCTTAAGGGGTAGAGGTCAAAACCGCCGCTTCTGTAATCTTAATAGTGGTGGTGGTGGGTGTTGCAGAAGGAGAGGATTCTTTACCTTGGTCATGAAGGAGAGGAGGAAGTTTCCGATTGGCTACTCTCCCATCCCTAGTGTCGAGCTCAACCTCCGCAGCCCTCTGATCCTCCATGATCTGATCGATATCTCTCTCATCTTCCATGGAGTAATCCAACCCCACCGACTCGTAGCGATCATGTTCCTCCATCGGCCGATAATCGCTACACCAATGGCGTAGACAATTACTCCGGAAAAACAGACCCCCCCAAAATAACAAACCAAGAGGAAAAAGAAAAAAAAGAAAAACTCACTCCAGGAAGTTGTCATTGTAGAGATACTCCCCTTCTTCATCGTCCTCCTCGTCCCCTTCATCGATATCATCACGGACCACATGAGGGTCGACGGCGGCTTCTTCGTCGTCGGAATGAGACGTCAGGCTGGTGTTCTGCGGGAGCCGGTCGGTGCTGAATCCGGCGGACGTGGGAGAGCCGGGTGTTGATGGTTCATCGGAGTTCTTTGAGTGGGGAAAATGGAAAAAAATCAAACAAAATCAACAAAAAATGCCAAGAAAAGAGACGTAGATGAGAGAGAGAAAGAAGCGGATTGAAGGATTAAGGTTTCTTGCTCACCATTTTCTCAGAGTTCCTCCTTCGAGACGTGCCATAGAGAGAGAAACACAGAGAGAGAGCCAATGGACGGGCTTTTGGCGGGAAATTTTGGCGATACTTAAGGTAGCTCGGATGACAAAAAGTGCCCTTGGTAATATAATAAAGGACCAAGATGTCCCCTTTCTCTCTGAATTGTCAATGGGGATCGGATCTAGGCATTACTGAATCCGTCTTAATCGGATTCAGATTCGGAATCGGATGGAAAAAACCCGAATCCGGATCCGGCTAGCTTGAAACCCGACATTTATACTTAATAAGGTTTGAGTCTTAGTTGGATTCAGGTAGGGTTTCAATGCAAAACTCAATACTGAAACTGAATCTGATTTTAAATTTGATCCAGATTTGGCAACCAAATCTGACTAATCCTATTCGGATCAGATGTCAGGTTACATCCAATCCGTTGACATCTCTCTCTCTCTCTCTCTCTCTCTCTCTCTCTCTCTCTCTCTCTCTCTGGGGTTGGGGTTAGGTGGATCGGATCAGGTTGCCCGATGGAGCTGTTGGAGCATTTTTGTTCTGGATCCAAAGTGGACCCTACCCTGTGTAAGGAAGACGAGACCTACTGTAACGAACTTGGAGCTCCTACTATGACTCGTTTCACTTGGTCTAACTCATGGCTTAGCTGCTCTTGTCAAAACAGTTACTAGGGTACTCTGTCAAGCTAGAGTCCCAGGATCGAATCCCTCTGCCACCTAGGGCGGCTGTTGTTCTGGTAGGAGTCCACCTAACCCCCAACTTGCCTTTCAAAGGCAGCAAACTTACCTGAGTCTGAACCAGATCCGACCCATGTTATCAGGTAGGGCCAGTCTATATCCGAACATGGGTCAGCTTCCAAACAGATATATTCAGACTTATTTGTATTCATGCTGAAATAGGATCAGCATACATGCTGGAGTTCAGGTCACAATTAAGACTATCGCTGTTTTTTTTTTGTTTTTAATAAGATCCAAAACTTTATTGTGAGATCCAAGTCAGATATTACCAACTATGAGTTTAGCACGCCTTGTCAAATCATGATATGGATTAAGATTGCCTTAGTTTTTTAGTTAGGATGTGAGTGCGTACTCTAACCCTGTGAAACTCGACTCATGGTGGGCAGCACTCAGATTCGATGGCTCCCCACCCCCACACTTGCCCCTCTGACCCGACCCCTCCTCCTCCACCTCCTCTCTCTCCTCCTTGAAACTTTGATTGCCGCCGGCATGATGTGGGCTCTCTTATGCATGTCCTGGTAGTTGGGTTTTCTTCCTTTCCTTTTTTATATTCTTTACAAATTTTTTTTCAATATTCCATGAATGTTTGATAGGGTTTTGATTTTAGTTTTTTTTTTGCAATTAACATAATATACTATATTTGTTAGGGTTTATGTATTTGATTTAGTTTTTTCTTTGAAATTGCATGAATGGTTAAATATGGATTTAGGGTTCATTTAGCTTCAAATATGGATAGTGAATGCTTGATGTTGGTTAAACATTATTTTCTTTTCTGTCAATCAACATAAAACTATGGTTTTCTTTTAAGATATAGGGTGTTGATTTGGATTGTTTCAAATGAAATTAATGCTTAATTAGGGTTTTAAGCTTTTTTTGTGATAATTTTCTCTTCAATCGACATTAAGCATAATTCCATTAATGGGTGCTTCATTTTGGTTATCAAACCCCTAATAATTATTTTTTTAAGATTCAAGTTTTTTATTTTAGATTTTTCAAATGACATAAATGTTTAGTTATGCTTTTAGGAATTTTCTAATTACCATATTACATTACTCCATTAATATTGGTTAAGATATTATGTGTTTTTTTATTGATTAGCATAAATGCATAATTTGTGATGTTTTATAGAATTTGGGGTTTTGATTGTGGTTTTTTAAATGACAAAATTTTAATTATGGTTTTAGGATTTTTATGCATTTTTCTTTTTCAATTGGCATTAAGCATGGATCTATGAATAATGATTTCTTGATTTTTGTTAGAATATTGGGGGTTTACTTTCTTTTTATCCATTAGCATAGATGCAATGATTTTTTTTAGGATTTAAGATTTCTATTGGCACAGTCTCAAGTGACATGAATGTCTAATTAGAGTTTTAATCATTTTCATTGTTTTTCATCCTTTTCAATCAGCAATAATCACGGTTTTGTGTTTGATTTCTATTAGGATTTTAGGTTTTCTTTGAGTTTTGCAATTAGCAATAATCATGATTCAATGTTTGATTTGGTTGCCATTTTAGTGTTTTTACATGTTTTCTTTTTTACATGATTTGTTCTGGCCTTTCGTATGGCTATACTTTTTGTGGAGGTAATTTGAATCATTTAAATATTTATGTAATGTAACAGGAATGTCTCAAGTGACATGATTGAATTTTTCAATTAACAATAATCATGATTTCATGTTTGTTTTGGTTGTGAATTTAGTGTATATATGTATATATATATATATATATATATATATATATATATATATATATATATATATATATATATATATATATATATATATTATTTATTTTGCATGATTTGTTTTGGTCTTTCATATGGCTATACTTTTGTGGAGGTAATTTGAATCATTTAAATATTTATGCAATGTAGACATTTGATTGATATTGTATACTTGCACTACAAGAAAATTGTTAATTAGCGACGGAAATTAGCGACGGATTTTTTCCGTCGCTAATTAGCGACAGATTAGCTAGAGATAGAATTTGTCGCTAATTCGCGACGGATTAGCGAAGAAACAAATTTTATCGCTAATCTGTCGCTACTTAGCGACGGATTAGCGACTAAATTTTTTGTCGCTACTTTTTATTACAAGAACACCATTTTAGCGATGGATTTAGAGAGGGAACTCTGTCGTCGCTAATCCGTCGCTAATTAGCGACGGATTAGCGACAGTATATATTTCGTCGCGGTTTTTGTATTTTGATTTAGCGACGGCTTAGCGACGGAATGTTTCCGTCGCTAAGCCGTCGCTAAATATCGCGTAAATCCCTAATCCCATCCCTCTTTCTCTTTTTCCTGTTTCGCTGTATTGCTCCCGCCCGCCGCCCTCTCCCTCCCGCCGCCCGTCGGCTCTCGCCACCGTCCGGCCGCCGCCGCCGCCGCCTCACCGACGATCCTCGCTGCCGACCTCCCTGCTTGGCTAGCGGCTGCGTCAGGGACTCCGAGCACCGGCGACCCGCCGCCGACCTCTTCCTCCTCCCTGCTGTTCCTCTGTGGCTGCTGCCGGGAGGTGTTGTCTCCTCTTCGCCGGCGACTCGCAACCGGCGTCCTCAGCCGCCGACGACCGACGATCCTCCCTGCAGCCACCTCTTCGCCTCCGCTCTGAGTTCCGGCGACCCAGTGGCCCCCGAGCTTCGCTCCAGGTCTCCCCCTCTCTGCTGTCGACTGCGCCGGCCACCGGCGACCTCGCCAGCCGCCGCTCCCCGTGCTTTCCGGCAGGGGGGTCGACCCCCTGCCGGAAAGGCATGGGTGGTCGACCCCCTGCCGAAAACGCAGGGGGTCGACCCCCCCTGCCGTAAAGGCACGGCAGGGGGTCGACCCCCCCTGCCGTAAAGGCACGGCAGGGGGTCAACCCCCCATGCCGGAACTGCCTTTCTGGCAGGGGGTTTAACCCCCTTCCCTGCCGCAAAGGCAGGTGGTTTAACTGGCTAGGTTGAGATTTAAAATTCAAAAAAAAAATTAATTATAAAAAAAAAATTCAAATCGAAATCAACTGGCTAGGTTGAGATTTAATCAACTGTGGTTAGTTAGAGTATTTCATAAATTTTTATCAATTTGTTAGTTTGTTCTAGTTAGAGTAGTTCATAAATTTTTATCAATTTGTTAGTTTGTTAATGTCTACTGGTAGTTAGTTTTACTTCAATTTGTTTTCTTGAAATCTGGTTAGTTAGAGTATTTCAATCTATTAGTCTTTTATAATTATATTTTTCTTAGATAGATTGGTATTTAATGTTCTAACAATCAGTTAGTTAGATTAGGGCTATTTGAATTCTTTATGATAGTGGTGGTTAAACGGAGTTCACATCTTTTCTAGTAAACTAATTGATTGATTTACTATTCCTTTGCTAAGTAGTTCAGATTAGAAATTGTCTATGACTTTATATTAGTCGACTGGTTCAACATGTTATAGTTGGTTTGTTAAATTAGCATCTTCTAGTTAGATTTGGCTTAACATATATACTATTTTTCTTTTCTCTTCTTTCAATTAGTTAGAGTTGTTTTAATTTGTTTTAATTTTTTTAGTTAGTGTTTCATCTTGTTTCATGATTAGTTAGTTTGTTACTTAATTTGTTTTGTTTTTCTGCAGATTTTTCAACGGAACCAACTCGTGCTCGGCCACCTGTGGTAAGTAAATGACAAAAACAATGCAAATCGGGTAAATACCCGTGGTGAGTAAGTGATGCAAACGTATCACATGTTATTTAATTTATTGAATGCAACACTTTATTGTTCACACACTCACTTAGTTGTTGATATCTAGGACTGCTTTGTTGGAGTTCGGAGATCATGCTGAGCATGATTTTAATGTAGAAATATGGAAGTGTTCTTATTTTTGGAGTACGGAGTCCATGCTAAGCATGGTAGTAGTTAGTGAGATATTGAAGTGTGTTTGCTGCAGGTACATGTTTGCCATTTATTTGATATGAATGATTATGATGTATTGCAATGTTTGATGTAATTGTATCCATGCTTGCATGTAGTTACTTTCAATTTGATTTTGACTTCCATGTGAAATTTTATAATAAAAGCATGCTTCAAATGATTGTATCATGTCATTAATAGTTTGCACATGAAAATATTAAGTTATCAATGCATGCATCAAAATTCTTGTTATTGTTTGACATAGTATATTGCATGATAAATTTGATATTTTCTTCATCGTCGCATTCTGATTGTTTTTTTCTTAATTCGTTAGGATACTATTCGTAACATCATACGACAGAATGACTGCAAACCGTGAATGGATGTACCGTAGGATAGTGGACAATGAGTTATCGCATGAATATATGGATGGTGTCGATAGTTTTATTGAATTTGCAACGGCGAGTGTCAGTACGGTAGATCCCACAGGTCGGATTAGGTGTCCCTGCAAGATTTGTAAGAATAATCGATTTGTAGAACCTCATGGCGTTAGACATCACCTATACAGGAAGGGTTTTGTGAGTGAATATCAGAACTGGGCGTTTCATGGAGAAGAATTTAGAAACGATTTTGATGCACGGGTGAATGTGGTGCACGATAATCCATATACGAATTTGATATTTGATGTTGCAGGAACAGAACTGGTTCTGCTATGAGTTCTAGTGATGTAAGAACTGTCGTAGATGAAGAATCATCAAACGATGCAGCTAGTAGATTTTATGATTTACTTAAAGATGCTGATGAGCCACTTTGGAACGGTTGTGAGAGTCACACTATCTTGTCTGCAGTTCTTCAACTAATGAATTTGAAGTCCGAGTATAATTTGAGTCAATCATGTTTTGACCGTTTGTGCATGATTGTGAAGAGTATGTTGCCTAAAGATGAGAAATTGCCACAAAATTTCTATCGTGCGAAAGTTATGGTCAACGCTCTAGGTATGGGTTACAAAAAGATTGATGCTTGTCCAAATCACTGCATGTTGTATTTCAAGGAGCAGGAAAACGACATATCATGCCCGTCATGTGGGCATCCTCGGTTCAAGCCAAAGACAAGAGGCAATGGTAGCACGAGATCAAAGGAAGTTTCATACAAGTCGCTCCGCTACTTTCCTATCACTCCTAGATTGCAGCGATTGTATATGTCTTCAAAGACAGCTAAACACATGAGATGGCATGCAAATAAAGTTCGACACGATGAAAACAAGATCACGCATCCTGTTGACGCTGAAGCTTGGAAGCACTTTGATCGTACTCATCAGAACTTCGCAATGGAAGTGCGAAATGTTAGACTCGGTCTATGTACAGATGGATTTAATCCATTTGGGGGTAGATCAACTCCATACTCATGCTGGCCAGTATTTGTAACTCCATACAACCTTCCACCAAGCTTGTGTATGAAACGTCCAAATCTTTTCTTGTCTCTGTTGATCCCTGGTCCGACCTCACCTGGCCAAAATCTTGATGTATATCTAAGGCCATTGATTGATGAATTAAAAGTACTGTGGGATGACGGTGTTACCACGTATGATGCCCACAAAAAACAAAATTTCAACATGAAGGCCGCTGTTCTATGGACAATCAGTGACTTCCTTGCATATGGTATGTTATCTGGTTGGAGCACACATGGGAGGTTGGCTTGTCCGTACTGCATGGAGGATTCCAAAGCTTTTAGATTGAGGCATGGAAGGAAGCCTTGCTGGTTTGATTGCCATCGTCGATTTCTACCCAGCGATCATCCGTTCCGACGTCAAAAGAATGCATTTACAGCAGGCACAACTGAAATGGAAGGTCCATCCTCAAGATTGTCTGGCATAGAGATTTTAAGAAGATTGCGATACTTTCCAGATGTATTAACAGATGCCCGCAGTCCTACACCCTTCCGTGGATTTGGGAAGGAACACAATTGGACGAAAAAATCTATTTTTTGGGAACTACCGCATTGGCCGACCCTATTGATACGACATAATTTGGATGTGATGCATGTAGAGAAAAATGTGTTTGATAATGTGTTCAATACAGTAATGAATATTAAAGAAAAAACGAAGGATAATCCGAAGGCCCGTATGGATTTAAAATTAATATGTAAAAGACCAAAATTGGAACTCAAAGAGTATAATGGCAAAGTACTGAAACCAAAGGCGAAGTACGTGCTCGGACCTGATCAAATAAAACATGTATGTCAATGGTTGAGATAACTGAGATTTCCAGATGGATATGTCTCTAACATTGCTCGGGCTGTGAAGATTGACGATGGACAGTTATATGGGTTGAAGAGCCATGATTGTCATATCTTTATGCAACGATTGATACCCCTAGCATTCCATGATATGTTAGACAAACCTATATGGGGGGTATTGTCTGAGTTGAGCGGATTTTTCAGAACATTGTGCGCATCGGAGGTCATTGTATCAGATGTAAAGAATCTCGAGGACTCTGTCATCACCACTGTTTGTCTGTTAGAAAAGATATTTACGCCAGCATTTTTCGATGTTATGGAACATTTGATCATACATTTGCCATATGAACTAAGGGTTGGTGGCCCTGTGCAATATCGATGGATGTACCCATTTGAAAGGTATATGTTTTTTTATATTTGTCTCTTTAATGACAGATATTTAAAATTTGAAATGTATATTCTTGTCAGATGCATGTTCGACCTAAAAAAAAAGGTTCGTAATAAAGCAAGAGTAGAAGGCTCTATTTGTGATGCGTACACTTTAGAAGAGATTTCAAATTTCTCATCTATGTACTTCGAACCTTATATTTCAACACGTTACACATGCCCGCCCCGTAACGATGATGGAGAACAAGTAACTGTAGCTGACAAGCTGTCGATATTTCAACGACTTGGGCATGCATTTGGTAGTTGCCGATCAAGGCTATTGACAGATCGAGAGCAAGATGCAGCACACGTCTATATTCTTTTTAATTGTTCAGCGATCGACCCATACATCGAGTAAGTATATGTATATGCAACTCAATTATAAATCCTTTTATGTTCTATATGTGGATACATGGCTCGGTAATATAAGTATTTGTGGTTTGCAGACGATTTGATCTGGAGTTGCAAAGCAAAGTTTCACATCTCACTAATGCAGAAGTACAAAAAGAACGTGAAACTAAGTTTGTGGAGTGGTTGAAACAGTTGGTAAAGAAGCTAACATAAATTTTGTACTTATAAACAACACTAAGTTACTTAATTGATCATGATCACAATAATTGTTTATGTCTATGCGTAGGTTCGCCATGGTGATGTTAAAGATCAAGGAATATGTGATTTAGAAAATGGTCCGACCAAAGTTGTGCAATGCTACAACAGGTATATCGTAAATGGTTATCGATTCCATACAAAAGACTACGGTATAAACAAATCAACGATAAATAGTGGCGTGTGTGTCAAGGGTAGCAGCTACGGTGAAAATGAACATGATTACTACGGTGTTATAGAGGAAATAATGGAGTTAACTTACTTAGGCATGAATAACAGGGTTACAGTATTCAAGTGTCATTGGTTTGATCCAACTGCAACAAGACTCGACAAAGCTTCAGGCATTGTGGAGGTGAATCATAAATCCAGGTTTGAAACATATGAACCATTCATATTAGCCTCGCAAGCTCAACAAGTTTATTATACTTCATATCCGAGTATAAAAAAGTCAGATAGAAATGAATGGTGGGCAGTTTGCAAGGTGAAATCCAAACTATACCCCGAGTATGATCAGTTACAAGAAGATGAGTTAGCTGAAGACAGTGATTACTATCAATCAGATGATGTCTGTGACTTCGCTTATGGTCACGATGTTGCGCATGATATGCATGTCATATCTCCATTGGCTGATGAAACATTCATAGAGGAATGTGATCCAAATGATGTACCAAGTGGATGGGCAAACAATGAAGAAGAAGAAAAAGAAGAAGAAGAAGAAGAAGAAAGTCAAACTAGTGACGAGGAAGAATTCTCAAGCTAGTGAGCAAAATCTTATACTACAAACCTCTATTTAAATGCATTGTAATACTTGATGTGAGTTGTATTGCAATACTTGGTGTGAATGATTAAAAATTTTATTTCAATGTATTGTAATACTTGATACGAATGATTCGAATGCATTGTAATACTTGATGTGAATGATTTCAATTATCTGAATGTATTATAATTTATGCAATTAACGAATGATTTGAATTAGTGCAATACTTGATGTCAATGATTTGAATTATTTGAATGCATTGCAATGTTTGATGTGAATGACTTGAATGCATTGTAATACTTGATGTGAATTATTTGAATGTATTGTATGACATATGTTATTTGTTAGAATATGGTTCGTGGAGGTTATAGTGGTCGCTCATCCAGTAGTAGTCAGGCTCAACCTTCATCTTCACGGGCTCCTGTGATAGGTATATCATTTAACTAATTAGATGCTTGATTAGTTCAAATGCACATTCTGAGAACTTGGTGTATATTTTTTTATAGATGATGTTGCGCCTGTACACGACCCACCTACACCAGTTGATCGCACAAGTCAACAGCCAACACAGGAAACAGGGTCTTCTCAGGCTGGCACAAGAAGACTCATTCGAATAGTGTATATCGATAATCGACCGTAAGTATTTTGTTTTCAATTATTGCATATCTTTTAAATATTTTATATTGATATTTACTGTGTAACAATTCATGTGCAGCACGAGGTTTGAGCCACAAGAAGTAGTACGGGAGATTAGGAATTCACTTCTTCAACATCTACCAGGACCAGTTGCTCAATGGAAAGAGTACCCAAAGGAGGTGTTAGACAGATTGTGGTCCTCATTCATGGTATACAGTTGTTCCTCATAGTTAATGCGTTTCATATTTAATTTATTTAAGCAATGTCTACTAACTTTCTGAAAATATTTGTAGGCTTCGAATCTCTTTGCAACTACGGTGGATGAAAATGATGCAAGGAAGGTGTGGCAGAAGGTGGCTGCCAATCAATTTGCAGACATGCTGCACACTATGAAGACTGCAGCAAAAAAAGCATCTGGTGTAGTAGATGATCCATTACTGTGGAAGGGCCATGGTCCTATTACTATCAGGAGAGATTACTGGGATGAAATGTGCGATATGTGGGCAGGAGATGCATTTAAAAATCGCTCTGCGAAGGCTTCACAAAATCGATCGAAGATGCCCGAAGCCCATCTACACACAGGTGGATCTAAGACATTTGGGAGCCACCTAAAGAAAATGGTAACTCATCAATATATAATATTAATTTTATAAGTATTGTTGCAAATTTGTGTACTAAATCTTTTGTCATTTAACTTCGCAGGAAGCAGAAAAAGGAGGCAGTGTACCATATAAGGATGTGTTTGTAGAAACACATAAACGGAAGACCACGGGAGTCTTCGTATCAGAGAAGGCGAGAATGACAACGGTATGTATTAATTCTATTAATAATCATTGCAATATATATGCAAGTCATCATAATGTTATCATTAATTATTAATGAATACTTTAAACATTATTTTGTAGGAGGCATATGAGCAACAAATGGTAGAGCGATATGGCGAAGACGCTACTCAGCATCCATCATTTGATCCTACAGCATGGGTGACTGCAGCAGGTGAACCCAAAAAAGGTCGCGTGTTCGGGTTTGGGAGTAATATGAACACTTCACCAGTTATTGGTTCTTCCAGTTACGGCTCACCAACTTCTTGCGCCGACATAAGCTCCAAGCAGCCGACTATTCTTTCCGGTGATGATGTACGCGAGATCATTAATGAATCACTGAATAACTACTTCCAATACACTGTCGCCCCCTTTCTCCGAAATGAGATCAAGGCCGCTGTTCAGGATAGGGGATCTTCGATTCCAGGTCCCTCTCAGGTATAATCACATATATAGTTTTTTTGACTGTCTTAAAGCACATCTGAGCATGGTAGAATCACATATAGAGTTTTTCTAGATGCCTTAGAACACATATGAACATGCTATAATCACATATTCAATTTTTTTACTGCCTTAGCACACATATGAGCATGATAGAATCACATATATATATATATATATATATATATTTATATATATATATATATAACTTTTTGTCTGTCTTAGAGCACATATGAGCATGATAGAATCACATATAAAGTTTTTTTGATTGCATTAGAACACATAAGCATGCTATAATCACATATTCAGTTTTTTTACTGCCTAAGAACACATATGAGCATATTATAATCACATATTCTGTTTTTTGACTGCCTTAGCACACATATGAACATGCTATAATAACATATAGAGTTTTTTAACTGCCTTAGAACACATATGAACATGTTATATATCATTTATGATAGAATCACATATAAAATTTTTGGCTTTGCCTGCCTTAGAGCACATATGAGCATGCTATATTCACATATTCAATTTTTTTACTGCCTTGGCACACATACGAGCATGATCGAATCACATATATAGTTTTTTGCCTGCCTTAAAGCACATCTGAGCATGGTAGAATCACATATAGAGTTTTTTTATATGCCTTAGAACACATATGAAAATGCTATAATCACATATTCAATTTTTTGACTGCCTTAGCACACATATGAGCATGATAGAATCACATATAGAGTTTTTTTATTGCCTTAGATCACACATGAGCACATGATAGAATCACATATAGTGTGTAATTTATTTCATTATATTTTGTTTATCAATACTGACTGTTCTTTTCTTGTGTAGGCTGCTAGCGATAATCAGGGTAGTGGAGCTGAAGGGACAGATAAAGACAATGAACAAGAAGACGCACAAAATCTTGGCGATCATTAGAGGACTGTGTTGAAGAAGTTCTATTTTTTTTATTTTTCCTAATTGTAATTGTTGAATTGTAAATAATTAAACTTCTTTGTTTTAAGGTGGAACGATTAATTATTATAGATACTTGTTATATGAATTTTTTTGTGTGGTTTGTTTTTTATTTACAGGAAATATAAATTGTACAGTTCTCGGTAATTAATTCTTAAATAAATTTTTTTTGATTTTTTTTCGTTTTTGCGACGGATTAGCGACGGATGATTCCGTCGCTATTCATATTAATCTAGCGACGGCTTAGCGACGGAATTAAATCCGTCGCCACGCCGTGGTCGCCGTTTAGTACCGGCGGATTGGCGACGGAATATAGCGCTCGTTATTCCGTCGCAATTAGCGACGGACTTGGCGACGGAATTATTCTGTCGCCAGTTAGCGTCGAAATATTCGCGACGTAAGCATATTGTCGCCGCGTTGTCGCTAATCCGTCGCTAACATGGTTAGCGATGGATTAGCGACGGAATGTGGTCGTCGCTAATCTACTGCTTTGTTGTAGTGTTGGGAATTCATTTATCAAAAAGTTTTAGGATACTAGATAAACCAGGCTCATCATTAACTTGAATCAAAATGCAGTTAGACAATGGAGGAGGTTTAGAAATTGGGAGAATACCAGTAAAAACCCACAATCTCATACTTCTCTGATCCTCTATCTAATCAAGTTTAAAAAAAATAAATTATGCCCACACTGACCACAATATCCCAGTTAAAGGTCACCCCACTGCCCACTCAATGAGAGATCCTGTCAGGGTAGGCATCACCCTAGTACGTATGACTTATTTTCATGCTAGAATAACGAGTGGGAGAGTTTTTCATGCCAGCTTCATCCAACCCATTGGATCTGGTTCACATATATTCACTTGGTCCTGAAGCAACCTTAACCCCAATATGTAACCAATAATAACAATTCTGTCCATTGCTAAGTGGGAGGTAGGTATCATGAAATGTAAGCCTTCTACTGGAAGTAGCATTTCATTATATTTGGAAAAGTGAGGTACATTTAATTTGGTTTTCTAGAATTCAAATCGCAGGAGCTTGTCTCAATTAATATATCTATCAATTATGTTTTTTACAATTTAGGGTTTTGATTTATTTATTTTTATAATGACATAAATGTTTAGTTATAATTTTAAGGGTTTTTGTATTTTTTTAAATTACTATTAGGCATGAATAATGAATACTTGATTTGTAGTAGAATATTAGGGGTTTTGTTTTTTTATTTATTAGCATAAATGCAAAATTATGTTGTTTATAGGAATTAGTGTTTTGATTTGATTTTTATGAACATTTAATTATGGTTTTAAGGTTTCATGTGTTTTTCTTTTTCAATTAGCATTAAACATGAACCCATGAATAATAAAGGTTTGATTTTGGTTAGAATATTAAGGATTTCATTCTTTTTTTTATCAATTAGCATAGATGAGACTTTCATGATTTTTATCAATTATGAATTGTTTTCTAAATATAAAAAATCAATGTTGTCAATTGTAAAAAGTACACTTTTCATAACTATTTGTTTTTAAAACATATTATTAGTGTAGTTTATTAATATTTATTTTTTCTTTTTTACTGTATATTTGTGCCCACCCTAGTTTAGATTCCTGGCTCTGCCGCTGGTTACTAGAATTGTGAGGCTGTCAATTAGTCGTGTTTGTATTTGGTACTTGACCTGACAGACCCAACCCAAATTTCTGGGTATATAAAAATCCGAATTCAACTTGAGCAATATGTGGGTCAGGTACTCGACCTGACTTGCTGGGTACCCAACCCAAGCCGAATGTTTTATATGTATTTTTAGCAAAGTACATTTATGAGATTACCGATCCGGATTTAAGATCTATTTTTCGTGACCCAGCAAATTATTTGGACGGGCTCGGGTACGTCTTAATGGGTTGGGTACCGACCTGTTGACGGCCCTAACTCGAAGCTTTTAACAAATCCACTATCTTGCATATTTAGGAAGGAAATACGCTTCTTTTGTGCTTCTGAGATTTTATGAGAAGCTTGTTCAGTGTGGTAAGAAAGCTTACTGTTTTTCAATTTTAAAACCAAATAAAACAATTATATTTGGATCATAAACTTGCACATATGATAAATATTTTCACAACAAACTTCTAAACGATGCGTTTAGACAACACATAAATCCTATATATATGACCTTCGGATTGTATCTTTTTTAATGAAAAATATGTTTTCTTGAGACAAAAAAAAAAAAAAAACAAGGGGTTTACAACCATAGATTTTTGCATTGCCAAAAGACCTCTAGACCCGATTTTAGTGATCCAAAGTCTAGTTCCTACATAAACCGAACATACATATCCCATTTATGAGTATATATATATATATATATATATATATATATATATATATATATATATATATATATAGAGAGAGAGAGAGAGAGAGAGAGAGAGAGAGAGAGAGAGACGGGATCATCCTGCCCCCATTTTGTTAGGTCACCATTAGAACGGTTCCAAAGATTATAGTTTTAGGTGTTTTATGCTCAATTTCAACCATTATATGTCTTTATCATTGTTAATAAGTTTTAAATAGTTTTGATGATAAAATATGAATATTTTATTATGAAAATTTAGTACATTATCAATCATTGGTTTGTTTTACCTCTTTAAAAAATCCATCTAAGCATAAAATGTTTAATGAAATGCGAGTTATCTATTGAGTAGACAATGATAAACACGTCTAACTGTTGAGATTCAACATAAAACACCTAAAACCATGATTTTTAGATGGTCATAATGGTGCTTTAATAAAAAATATGACACGATCATCCATGTTCCCATATATATATATATATATATATATATATATATATATATATATATATATATATAGAGAGAGAGAGAGAGAGAGAGAGAGAGAGAGAGAGAGAGAGAGAGAGAGAGTCAATTTATCACTAAACCAGTTAGGGTTAACATTAGATCAATGTTGTCATATTGGTATAAGCCCCAAATTGTTTGTTCAATGATTCATGTTAATTAGCCCCGATACACAAGTGAATAGTTCTAAATTGGCCAAAAAAATAATTTTAAAAAATATTATGTCAACTAGAATGCAACACATGTTAAAGCCATTAAAATACTATAAAAAAATCAATATAAAGTATTTTTTATATTTATTAAAAAATAACTGATTAAAGGGTGAAGCATATTGATTTTCTACTGATATGATACAAGGTGATTACTTTTTGAAAAATGTGCTTGACTTCTCAATTCTCTTCAAGTTCAAAAGACTTATAATGCCAATAAAAAATAACCTTGTATTTTTTAAAATACTATTATTTTAAAGGTACTTTAGTTATTTAATAAAATTAGATTCATGTAATGTTAAACCTAACTGATTTACTATAAATTTACAGTATAGAATACTGATATATATTCTAAGTTCATCCAATTTTACTTGTTTTTTTATCCTTTGCCCTTCATACTTCGTGAAGGCATTTTCTAAACATTTTGTGCCTTCTATACGTACTTCGTACTCAAAGTAACTGTAAAAAGGACATACAGCTCAGGGAGATTTTCATGAGTACCCATTGGCAGCTGTCTTTTGCATGGATACAGCTAACAGCCCAATTTTGTAGCAACCCGTGTGGGACACACGTGCCATTTATAAAAAAAGTGATTCTCATTCATTTTTTGCAAGTCCCTACCTAAATGGTATTATGGGCTTCATCATTTGGTCATGAGGTGCCACCAAATGGTCTTCTGTCTCCTTAATCAATTCACATAATGTCTTGTGTGTCTAGTCAATGTGCCTGAACTTTCTTACATATTGAAATTTACTTGTCCACTAAGGATGGTTAAAGAGAGGTGTGTGTTAGGAATTCATATGTTTGAATTCTTGGAAAGTTGGCAATTACTTTTATGAAATATGAACATGTGTGGATTCTAACCTAGGGTGGGCACAAAAAGCAAAGTAAATAAAATAAAATAATTACTAATAAATTATATGATTTATGAATTAGAAAAACAAATCCAAACTTTAATCTTACAAGCTTCATAAATTATGTATTTATGCTAACTGAGAAAAAAACCCTAATATTCTAACCAAAATCAAATTAAGCAATATTTATATATGTAATCATGTCTAATGGTGATTAAAAAAACTTAAAACCACAACTAAAAATTTATGTCATCCTAAAAAAACCAAAACCAAAACCCTAATCCCCATAAACATCATAGATTAGGCTAATTAAAAAAATAACTCTAAAATCAAAACTCTATCAAGCCTTTCCAAGAAAAAAAGTTTGAAAAAGAGGAAGAAAATCGGCGTCTCAACGACCGTGGCTGGGGCCCGCACCATAAATGCCAACAAATGACGGATCGCCGAACCAAATCCAGCAAAGCTAAGAGAAAGACTGTTGCACCGAAGCTGGTGCTGCTGGACGTTGGACTGAAAGACCAAGCAACAGCGGATGAGGAACAGATCAACGTCAGAAAAAATTGAAGAGAGAGTTAGGACCGACGATATGCGAATGAGAGGGTTATCAGTCTGGTATAACTGTGCCCTGACCCGACCTTACAAAGAGTCAGTGTGGGCACTAAGTAGCCACCCAAACGGGTCAAGATGGGCACTATCGACCATGATCCAAACCTATATTGGAGAAAATTTTGGGTCAGGGTGGGCACGTGCCCACTCTGGTCCCAATGTGGAGTTTCTGCTGCAGGTATCTCCCTTCAAAACAGTAACCAAACCATTACAAAGAAGGGGGTTTAGTGGAAAATTTTCAATTAACTCGTCTCAATTGGAACACTAAAAAAAGAAAATGATACTGGGTTTTAACAATTGAAAGCATGTTTTGTGAAGGTATCATTTAATGATCAGATTATCAATTCCTAGATACAAAATGAGGGGAATGATTCATTCTCTCCCTTACAAAGAAATACTCGAGGAAATGAGATTATGAAACCATCATTATCTCGTCAGATTGTTCTGTTATGGGATGAGAGGAGCCAGATTTAACTTGGAGTTGTTTCAGTGTTCAGGGTATACAACTTTGCAAGCACCTTCTCTTTACTACGTGCGGATAGTTGCACATGCATGTTGTGATTTTGGGGTCTTTCCTAGGACTAGGCTAGGTCGAATGTGATATTGATGTGATTAGGTAACACGAAAATCATAATAAAAATCAACAAAAAAACAAATAATTAGAAGACAAGTGATTTTAAGTGATTCAATAAAATCTCCTGCATCCAAGGAAAAAGTATTGAGAACCTTTATTAATATAATCAATCACTTATACAAGAAAAAATAAATAAAATTTTAATCAAGAACAATTACACATGGTGTTTGACCTACCAAGAGGATAAATAAGTATAACCCAAAACTTTATCTCACTCACAAAGAATAAGTCATCACATTTTCTTTCACACTTATCTCAAAATAAAAAGTAAGCCTTAAGCATCATACAACTGACCAAGAGAGCAAAACCATCATCTTTGTGCGTAAAAATATTTTTTTCTTGGTCTCAAGCCAAGAAGTGATGGGAGTGTAGTGAAGCTTGGTGAGCAAGAAATACCGGTGAATGATTATTTCAAATATTTGGGATCCATTATTCAAAAGTATGGATAAATTGATGGATATGTAAATCATAGGATAAAGGTTGGGTGGATGAAATGGAAAAGTGCAACTGGAGTGCTGTGCGATCGTAGAATGCCATTGCGGTTGAAGGAAAAGTTTTATAGGACGACTATTAGACCAGCTTTACTATATGGTACGGAATGTTGGGCTGCCAAGAGACATCATATTCAAAAAATGAGTGTAGCTGAGATGCGGATGCTTAGATGGATGTGTGGAAATACAATAAAAGATAAGATTTAGAACGAGGAGATACGTAAGAAGGTAGGTGTTGCACCCATTGAAAATAAGATGCGAGAGAATCGTTTACGGTGGTTTGGACATATTCGGTGAAGGCCTAATGATGCTCCAGTTAGAAGGTTGGAGAAATGGGAAAATATATTAGTTAAAAGAGGTCGGGGTAGGCCTAGGAAGACTTGGATGGAGATGATAGGAAAGGATATGAATGATTTGAACCTCACCGAGGACATGGCATTGGATAGAAATGATTGGAGGAAAATGATTCATATGGAAGACCCAAAATGAATTTCTTTTTTGGTTCATATCGCTGACCACAATTGTTTTGGGATGAAGGCGTAGTTGTTGTTGTTGGTCTCAAGCCAAGAAGTATCTCATCTTTCTAAAAGAGAGCGCACCTTCTATTTATAATTCTCAATGTAGGTTTCTTATCCATCAATAAACCTTATATCGTTGATATTTCTTATCTCATATGAGATTTTAAATAAAGGTTTTAAAGAACTTCTTTACTTTGCAATGTTAGTCAATTCAGTAAGAACTCATTCAAACTATAGACAACAATGCTACATTTTTGTGACATGAATTATTCAACTTGCCCTAGTGTCGGGTCCTTTTGTTTGCTATTTTTGATAAAAAAAATTGCATAAGAGATGCATACCCCAGGTATTGATCTTAGAAAGTCCTCGAATTGAAGGCGCCAAGTCAAACCAAATGGCTAAGTGTGTGGAACCCTTATGCGCTAAATACAATCTTAGGCATTGAATAAGAAAACATTATACTTTTCTCAAAGGCTGAAAATTGCATACCAAGTTAAGTTATCTTCATGTCCTTGTGTGGCATAGAGAATGAAATATGGAAACCATACTGCACTTTTCAGGTTTAAGAGAGCAAGGTTTATAACATTATTTGTTAGCAATGTGCTAGAAGTTTAGTGGGAACAAATTTTAGTTTAATACTTAGCTTGGTTGATGCATTTAACATTTTAAAATATATAAGGACACTGGACATACATGTCATTCATGCTAGAGTCAAGGATATGCTAAGACTTCCCCACTTCCTCGTGTGGGACCTATGCACACCCAAAAAATGCCATGTCAGCAGATGGTTTTCCTAATAACGGCTACAAAAGAGATGGCAAGAACCACAAAAAGCAAAAGCATGGTAAAAATAAGTCAATTACAAAATCATCCCCACTTCATCGATCCCTTATTACTGTTAAAAGGAGAAATAAGGGCATGTACACGAGGGTATTTTTAACATTTAAAAAATAAGAAGAATCTGATAAAGGTCATCCATCACCGTTATCACTTTCAAAGATACCCCTGCATTTCCTAAAACTGATATATTACAAAAACATCACTAGCTATTTTTCTCTCTAATTTTTATCCAATAAAAAAAATCAAAAGCCTTCACACTGTACCACATTCATTGACAAACCAGACTCCTCACCTCTTTCATTTCATCTCACTAAAAACCCTACCAAAAAGCTTCTCTGCCATGAATGCACCCACCAATCCACCATCAATGGCACCCAAAACCCTCATCTTGGTCTTCTTCCTCCTCTCATCCACCACCGTTCCTGCATTCTCAGTCCAAACCAGAAACACCATCCTGAAAGCACCACCTGACATCCCTCCCTCCCCCTCTCCTTCCTCCTCTGTTTCTCCCCCCACCCATCAAACTCCAGCCACCCCACAATCTCCCTCACCCAAAATCAGCCCAAATCCTGCCTCCTCACCATCTCTTCCACACACCCCACCTTCTCCTCCAGCCCAATCTGGCCCAGAAACACCACCATCACAACCATCACCACCCACCAAGCCCTCTACCTCCACTTCTTCACTGGACCCCAAACAACTCATGGCTCTGAAATCGTTGGGAATCCCGGCCAGCATTGATCCCTGCTCGCCGAACACGCCCGGAAACGCCACCGCCTGCGACGCCGGTAAGCCCTTCAGGCACCTCATCTCCCTTCAGCTCCGGAACTGCTCTCCAGACATCCTGATGTCCCCAACCGCCATGAAAACTCTTGCTACATTGCAGTCCCTGGCCTTTGACAACTGCCCAATGGAACCAATTAGGTTCCCCAATGAGCTCACCAGCAACCTCAGATCCTTCACCTGCATCAACAGCCTGCATAGATTGACAGGGGTGTGGCTGAGCAGGCTGGCCAATCTCACAAACCTGATCGTTGAGGGGGTCAGGATCACTGCAAGTGGGCCTTCAATCATACTTACCAGGATGACCGATCTGAGGTCTGTCAAGATTGCTAGAGCTAATCTCAGTGGTGGCTTGCCAAAAAAATGGCACCCCAATATCATAGAGATTGATTTATCTGGCAATGAATTGAAGGGGCCTATACCCATGTCCATTACCCAACTCTCTGAGCTGAGGTCCTTGGATTTGAGCTCCAACAGCCTGTCTGGTTCTATCCCATCTACAATTGGGGACCTCTTGATGCTTCGAAATCTCTCATTCGCGCAGAATTCATTGGAGGGATCGGTGCCGGATTCGATAGGACAGATCCCTTCCTTGGTTCATCTTGATCTGAGTGGCAACCATCTAAATGGCTCTGTTCCTGGGTTCCTCTCTGAGATGAAAGGTTTGAAGTATCTGAATCTTGAGAATAACAACTTACAGGGTGTTGTTCCTTTCAATGCCTCTTTTATTAAGAAGTTGGTTGCCTTTAAGATTGGCGGGAACTCAAATCTTTGCTACAATAGCTCATTAGTTTCTTCAAAGCTTAAGCTGGGGATAGCTCCCTGTGACAAGAATGGCTTGCCTATCTCGCCTCCTGATTCTTCGTCGGCTTCCCCGGCGGAGGCCCCGAGCGATGACAGCACTTCAGAATCTGACAGTGGAACTCAGCGCAGCCATCACCATGGACCCAGCACAGTAATTCTTGTGGTGTCCATTGGGCTTTCATCAATAGTTTTTCTGATCATCTTCTGTATTCTTCTGTCAAGATGGTGTTCATGAGAAGATTGTTCTGGTGGAATTTGAAGCAGTGTGTGGAGAGCTTGCAGGATGATTCTGCAGATTGGATCTGTGTCTGCAAGCATGTGGGCGACGGCAGTGTATCATATAGGCTAAGAAGACCATACACGCTGGAATTATTTGGTCCGCAGTTCTGTATAATTACCATTTTTTGGAATCACATTAAGGTTAGGTATGATTCCAAGGCCTGGTTGTGCTGGCACACTTTATGGTTGGTTCTGTTTTATTTTCTTTATCCAATTTCTTGCGTTTGGTGCGTGTATTTGGTGGTGCGGTTAGTTGGATGATGAATGAATTTATACAGGTTGAGTTGATGACATTAAAGATGTGTCCGTTTCATCTTTAGCTATTTTCATTGACAAGGTTAGTTGGAAGATGAATGAATTTATACAGGTTGAGTTGATGACATTAAAGATGTGAGTCTCCGTTTCATCTTTAGCTAATTTCATTGATTATGTATACACCAAATTATATGGGACTATTGAGCTGAAGATATTACGTTTTAGTTTTTTTTTTATAAATTAAATCTTATGGATCTGTACAATGTTTGTTTAATGGGAAATAAGTTTTGAATCATATCAGTGTGACACAAACAGGTTTTTTAAGAGCTTAAAATTAAGCGGTCTACAATGCACTAAAATTTCATGACTCAAAAAATTGTATTTTTGAATCCAAATAACGCTATCCAAGAGGCTTGATCCTCAGCAAACGACACATCTATGTGGTCAGATTGAGTTAATAAAGCTTGAACCTATGATTTTTAGCTCAATAGTTCCATATAATTTGGTGCCTTCAAAGACACCAAATATTATCCCTATATATATATATATATATATATATATATATATATATATAGAGAGAGAGAGAGAGAGAGAGAGAGAGAGAGAGGTTCCTCTTAACAGTTGAAGGGTGCATATAGTTTTAATTTTACATTTTTTTCATGTTTTTAGTTTTGCTTTTTGGAATCAGTCCTTACATATATAATCTACATTTGAATGACTTCAAAAATCAGTGGTTTATAATTTTTTTAATTTACCAAAAAGATTAGATTTTTCAATGGAAAAAATACAATTCAAGAGTCGATTCCTAGTAGACGGATCTTGCTGAACTCATCCGGTGGCCTTATTTGCAAAACATGGTTTGAAACATTGAAAACCAACACTACCCACACCCTCTCAAAGTTGAGAAATAAATAAATAAATAATATATATAAATATATGTGTGTGTGTGTTTAACATGGTTTATTTACCATATGTATCACCTGTCTACTGCAATATATGTCCATGCTTTTATTTGTTATTACCATTTTAATCACAAAGTCCGGCTAGGGGCAGTTCTTCTCATTGTTAATGCCTGTTTCTTCTTTTATTAAACCTTTAGGGGCTTCCACTTTTGGAAGCTGTGTTGCAAGAAATGAGGTTCTTGATTTGGGTATTTTATTCATCAATGGTAGATTGCACACCGCGGTTGCAGGATGGTGGTGGGGACACCTTCTGGCAATGTTTCACTTATATTTTTACACTATTAAAGGGCATCATCCATCATCTCCTGGAGAAGATTTTGTGGATGTCTGTAACTTGTGATATTTAGAGTAGTTAAATAATGTTGGGTCTGCTAATCTTTTCAAATATGTTTTCTGATGCATGCCGATGAAAAATTTAGAATAAATTTTTAATAGAATAGTCATTAACTATTTAACAATTTGTTGCCAGTGCTTGCTTACTAGTTTGAAGAAGTCATGAAGGATCTGAATTATCATTTGGACAATCTTTTACCTTTGAACTTGTTATATATTGTAGGGTCTGTTGGTCCCCCACTCCACCCTAAAATTTTGTAAAAATTGTTACAGTAATTATTTAAAAAAGAAGAGAAAGCTCTGTCAAATTGGTTTTCTTTTGGCTTTTTTTAATACTTTGTGATAAATATGACATTCACTTGCTATTATATTTTTTATTATTTTCAAATCTGCAACTTCTGAGTCATAATTTGCGTCATTTCTCAAAAAAAATAATTTGCTTCATTTCTGTGTCTTGTCTACCTTTTCCAGATAAAATTTCCTGATTTTTTTATTTTCCAGTCCTTTTTTAATTTTTCTTGAACTTTTTGAAAGATAAAAAAATGAATAACCCGATACAAAACCATCTATTCGGGCTGATTTTCTGAAACCAATTCTGATAACATTAGTTACTTTTCATGCCCTCTTGGCTCCTTGAGTCGGGATCTGGTTCCATCACATGGCACAAAATTTGTGCAGTCATATTGCACACGCTTCCATCCCTTTTTTTTTTCTTTTGAAAGGCAAGCTGGAGCGAGTCAGATCCCACCAGTTATTATTCAGCGTACCAATGGGTTTTGAACCTGCAAGCACCCTACTAAGGAGACATGTACTGACAGCTCCTACCAACCACCCGGAGTCCCAGTTGGTTTCCATCCTTTTTCTTTTGATAGGCAAATCTCCCATCCTTAAATAGTGAAACCTACTAGAATCTCCATGATTTCCCTTCCAAATTTCTTACTCGTGAACTTGGCCTCTCACGTGCTCACTTCAAAACGGGCAAAGCCATCGCCTAACTTTCAACGGCACCAGATTGGACATTTTTTCTCTGTTCAACTGAACCATCAAAATCCATATCTCTTGTCTTCGGCTTTCATCCTCACCGTCCACCTTGTCTTAGCAGCATCTGCATGCGTTTAGAATTTAATCCCAGCAACAGATACTTGCATTTCCCCTTTGATCTCAACAAATAGAGGGATCATTCCTACAATGTACTGTTTTTTTTTTTTTCAACTTTCCAACATAACTTCAAGGAACTTTTCAGTTAGTATTTTTGCAGGAATTGTTCAATACATGGGACTTCTTCAAATGAAGATCATGTTACTTGTATGAATGTGCCCAACCATTCCATTCATTGTAAAACCACTCGACGAACGTCGGGTGGGGAAGGTGAAAAAAAAGGAGATAAGGGGAAGACGATTTTCTCATTTACGGAACCACCTTCTCTATTTCGTCGCAAGAGGGTATGAGAATAAACCTCGCCCCCCCCACGATCAATGGGTAGAGTGAGGTTTATTATCACCCACCATGAGAGCTCTCACGGTGAATCCTCTACCCCAATACACAGAGCGAGAGGAAGAAAAAAAACCAAAACGAGAAAGAGTTGCAAAGAGAAGGGGAGGGGCTTACCAGAACCACTGCAGGTACACCGTCCTTCTTTCCCTTCTTCTCTTTTTCAATTATTCAGAGGGCCAGTAGCCATGGCTACTGATGAGTTGCAGAAAAAAAACCCAGACAACAAAGCTGTCCTTATTGACGAGAGAGAGAGAGAGAGAGAGTCGGCTTTGACTGCCAACCCCTCTGCAGCAGAGAAAGTTGGAAGGGGCATAGCAGGCCCTTCCACCCTATATTAGTGATAGACTTGGGTTGGTATGTGTGCAACCCAGACCGAACCAGGCCGTCTCGGTCACTCAGACCAAACCAAGTAAGAAATTTTTTTGACCGTACCATTAAGAACCGAGTCGATCAGGATTCAACCGATTTGACTCGGTCATATCAAATCTGACTCAGTTGGACCAAATTGGTCTGGGTGTGAACAAGATCGGGTTGAGTTTGACCAAAACAAGCTCGATCCAGTTCAGTCCAGACCAAGTCTAATAAATTATTTCGGACTGGACGCTGTTGACCGAACCGGTTCTGATCGAATCAGATCAAGTGGGGTCTGACTGGGTCTTGATTCCATGTTTAGATCTGGTTTGATATGGACCAGACTGAAGTTGAATCCAGTTCGAATCAAATCAGTCTCGACTAATCCAAATTGAATTGAATCAAAAAAAAAATTGGGTCTGAATTATTTCTGACAAATCTGGATCCAAATTAGAACTGAATCTGGTTTGGATCAGTATTGGGTTTAAATCCAACTGGATGAATCAGTTCTAAATCCAGATCAAAATTGAGTCTGGATCCTGTTTGACAGTTCTAGATCCAGATCAAAACAGGGTCTGGATTCAGTCTGACAGTTCAAGATCCAGATTAGAGCTAGATCTAGATCCAACTTATAGCTAGATGGATCAGCTCTAGATCTAGATTAGAACTTAGTCTAGATACAATATGAAAGTTTTGGATTTAGATTAAAACTGGATCTAGATCCAGTTTGCGATTAATTATAAATTTTGATAATCTAATTGAGTTTTTAAATCAAACCTAGATGGGTCATGACTAGGTTCAGTAAACCTAGTACTCTAAATTCAGAATGAACCTGTTTTGACTTAGGATGAGTCATGTCAAATCATAAGAATTGAAATGACCAAATTACTTTTATGTGTACCCAATATCAAATTAAGTAAAATGAGCGTAACTTTCCACTCTGAACTCAGATTTGAGTGAGACTTGATGTGTTGAACTCGTATCATAGAGAAAAATCTCATTTTCTTTTGGTTCTGGTTAAATCATGGGCACAAAAATCAAGGTTTGATGAGTCAACTCAGAAAAAGATATTTTGATAATTTTGTCAAAATATAAAAAAATCATGTGTATTAATATGAACATGCTTGTGTGATGATCAGATCCTAATGTTAGAGTCAATTGAGACTAAAGTACTACATTCATATTCGAGGTAAAAGATATTATAAGTAATCTTAGTTACGAATAAACCATATTGTATTGCATATTATTATTGATGTTGTATATTAGCATGTTTAGAAATGTAGCTGTAAAACCCAGTTTTAACAAAAAAAAAATATCGGACCCAGGTCGGGTCCAAACCCCACCCAGATCCAACCCGTGCCCAGCCCCTCGAAAACCCTTTTCAGAGGGGCTGGCAGCCCCCAGAAGGGGGGGATCTCCGACAACACAGGGGGCGGGCCCTGTGTGCGCCCCCTCCTTATAAAAAGGCGAGAGGGGAGAAGGGAGGGCTTACAAGCCTCCCCCAATCCCCGACTCTCTCTCTCATCTCTCGTCTGTCCCCTCTGTCTCTGCTCTCTCTCCCCCCGACTCCATCCCTCGCTCTCCACTCCGGCGAGCTTCCTTCACGGCAACCACTCCCCGACAACCTCCCTTCCCTCGGCAACCCAGGTAAGCACCCCTTCTCCTCTCGTTTCCCCTACCCCCTCTTTTCTTCCTCTGGTTCGTCGGAAGGTCGGCAGGTGGCCGACGGCCCCTGTCGAGCCTTCCTCCTCCCTTTTCTGTCAGGCAAGGGGCACTGCCCTCCTTGCCTTCCTCTTTTTAGCAGGCAGGGGGCTCCGCCCTCCTTGCCTTCCTCTTGTTAGCAGGCAGGGGGCTCCGCCCCCCTTGCCCTCATCTTCTTAGTAGGCAGGGGGCTCCGCCCCCTGCCCTTTTTACTATTCCAGCACAAAGCGATGGCCCCTGCCATTCCCTTTCGTGTAGGGGCCGATTCCTTAAGAAAGGAAGCAGGAGCCTTCGGCTCCTGCCTCATTCCTTGGAAAACCAGCAGGGGGCGATGGCCCCTGCCCCTCTCTTGACCGACAGGGGCCTCTGGCCCCTGTCTCTTTTTTTTCTGTCTAGCAAAAGCTCGGTAGGGGCTATTGGCCTCTGCCTCCTCTCTTGTTAAGCCGCAGGGGGCCTTTGGCCCCTGCGCACCCTCTCCCTACTCATTTCCTTGGCAGGGGTCATCGACCCCTGCCCCTTTCTTTTAAAATCTGGCAGGAGCCTTCGGCTCCAGCCCCTCTTTTCTTTAAACCCAGAAAGGGCCTCCTAAGGCCCTTGCCCCTCTTTTTTTGAAGACCCAGCAGGGGCCGATGACCTCTGTCCTCATTTAGATATCCGGTAGGGGCCGATGGCCCCTGCACCTGTCTCCTTTAACAGCATGGGTCATTGGACCCTATCCCGTTCTTTTTCATAACTGTAGGGGCCGATGACCCCTGCATTGAGTTGCGGAGAAATCGAGTCTTCTCCTGATCCTTATTCGTCTTATGCATGCTAAACAACGTACTTTTGCAGTGTTGCGCAACGAAGCTCGTTCGCGCCCCGCGAGCTAAACCGACGATCACCTACGCTCGTCGACGACTTCCTCGCAATACCCCAAGGTAGGAGAAGTTGCACAATGACTTAAATAACTAAATCAAGCTAAAATAATTAAAGGTTGAAAGGACTTAATTACATATACGTATATAAGTACACTTTTAAATTTAAGGACGCGGTTTCACGATCCTTCTCCTTTGCTTCCGCATTTCTTGTTTCTATTTGTCGTCGCGCTTTGTGCCCAGGCTTTTGTTTTCGCATTTAATGTCTTTTAATTCAAGGATGCGGTTTCACGATCCTTGTGCTTTGTTTCCGCATTTCCTGTTTCTGTTGCCATCGCGCTTTGCGATCAGACTTTTGCTTTCGTATTTACTACTTACTGTCTTTTAATTCAAGGACGCGGTTTCGCGATCCTTGTCCTTTGCTTTCGCATTTCCTGTTTTTGTTTGCCATCGCGCTTCGCGCCCAGGCTCTTGCTTATCGCATTATTGTCTTTCGTTTTTGCCTTGCCATCGACTCAGCATATTCGGGAGGAATACCTATTCCACTATTTCACCTGATATATTTTGGGAAAACCCTTGATCTAGGGCAAGATTAAGTTGTTGGGTGATGGGTTCTTTTGCGAAGCCCATTTACCAAAACTAGTGTCGTGACTTGCATAGCATCCAGACACTGCGTCATCGGATGTCAGATTCGAGAAAATCACATGCCATATGTTGGCAAGTTGTGAGTCATTTCAAAAGATTTAAAATGTTAAAATAGCTTTCTAAAACATTATATCTTTGCGAAACACACTCTCGAGGCTCCTATTAAGGACCTATATCCCTTTCCTCGTAGTGTACTCTTGAACATGCGAGGCATGATTGGATGAGATGGTCTTATGACCTCGATCAGTGCTTTGTGCACGTTGATGAAAACACATATAAAAAAGAATGGGATCGCCTTCATAGGCAAGATGCTCGTTTTGGTCTAATGGACCAGAGCATGAAGAATGAGGCAATGGCTAAGAAACCCCGTCACACTCAATTCAACCTGGCTTCGTCAAGAGAGAGGACGAAGGGTACTAACTCCGATGGACAGATCATTTATGGCTTTTGCAGGCAAAAGACCCATCTTCCCCAGTCATCGGAGGAAAGGGGGGATAGGGGCTACATAAGTTAGCCTAACACTTATGCAGAAGTTGGATGCATCCCTATCAGGCCTTGGGGACTTACTCTCTCGACCATCGGTCGTCTCCATAGGGATAAGATTCAGTCAGCCAACCGAGGTATCTTAAAATACTTGACATAATGAATACTCGGCTTGGTCTCGGCTGTTTTGACTCACGTGCCATGTATGTACCCGCATGACCGGTTAACAAGTAATAACTAATTTGAGCATGCTCACCTTTTCAGTTTGTTGCACTTAGTTTGTTTTCTCCAGTTTATTTACTTAGTTTGCTCATTACTACCCGCTGTATAAATTATTTATGCCTAATTTACTTCTTTCTGTTTTTGTGCTCACCTACTAGTTTTTCGCAAAACTAAACCATTTCATGGGTACAGGTGACGAATAGGTGCATTAGGCGATGGCGCGACTGCGAGATGATTTAAGGATCCACTGTTTCTGCTCGTAGTTCTTCTTTTGGATATTTTGATTTTTGATACAGTTTTCCCTAGAGGAAATCCAATTTTTGTACAAACCTGACACTCTCTTTAAATAGAAGAAATGGTTTCCTAAGTATTATTGCAGATCGTTCATGGTAAATCTTTGTTCTCTCGCTAACGTGTCCAAGGTTGTCAAACTTGTCCTTTTTCTTTTAAAGAAATCATTTCCGCTGATTTTAAAAAATAAACTATGTAAAGAAAAGTAATTTTCAACTATTTCAAGGAAATTATAAAGTTCAAAATTTTGGGGCTTTACAACTTGGTATCAGAACAGATCGAAAAGTGATTCTTGGTCATCGAACATCCGCATCGCGCTGTAAGTAACTTAATTTCTCTTTTTTCTATACTATTAGACTAGAGCATACCTTACATGAGTATTTGGGGTTTTTCTTGTTCAAAGAAAATGAACCCTTCGGATGGTGAGAGGTTGAGACGTAGAAGAGGCGCACAAAGAATGCACTATCGTTCAGTTAGGTGCAGAAGCTCCGTGGTGGGAAGACTTGAGCGTTCGACTACCGGTTCAGAATGTTGGACTAGCAGGCCGCCCCCTCCCACTTTTGTGGATTCATGGGGCTTTACGCTTCCGGATGCCTACCAAGCACCGCTAGCCACGACATGGGCAACAATGCATTTTTGGGAAGGAAGTCGCGTACCAAATCTTGTTTTAGTTAATCGGCACACTTCTCTAGAATCCTCTGAAGCAGAATCCCCTAGCAAGCCCAGATGGGGTGCAAATTCTGTGGTGAAGAAGGTCATGCAATAAATAATTGTCAACTTAGGGAAGCATACGATAGAAGGGCGTCTGCAGTACAAGATCTGGAAGACACAACATCATCAGTCTAGGGTACTTTTGACACACCAACGTATGATGAACAAATATTACCCCAAGAGAGTGCTCAGGACGTTGCTCCACCCACTCATATGCCTTCCCCCAACTCACCAACATACACACAAACCCTAGACTCACCACAATACATATTAGATACTCCGGTGAACACTCCGGCTTCACCGCTGTTCATATCGGATTCTCTGGTATACACACCAGCTTCACCGCAATACATACCAGATTCTCCAGTATACACTCCAGCTTCGCCGCCCTATGCGCCGAATGCCTCACCACATTACACCCCCACAACTCCTCTTCACGGGCAAAGAGTCCCGAATGAGGATTTGCATCCCTTTCCCCTTTTGCGCGGGTTAAGGCGCACGGGTATCGCAAAAGAGTACTTGAAGAAGTACTCTCATCATCCCTAAAAAGGAGATAACACTTGTTGGTTTTTGTACCCGTGGGCAGTTTTTGTTTTTTTTGTAAGTGCCCTCTTGTACCAACACTGCTGGGCTTTTGTAATCTCTATTACTCGGAAATACGACAACCTTTTTGATATTATTCTTCTCCTTCAAGTGTTGACTTATGTATCATCTGGTTATTTTAAGGATGGTTTGAGGTTCGAACGAGGGTTCGTCTGACGAATGGTCAGATCAGTGGGGATTCATCATGGATTCCCTGAGCGCATTGGCTAACGCCATGCGAAATCAAGTGCACAACCAAGTACCTACCCCAAAACCAAGCCACCTTGCGGCAATATCGTATGAAAAGTTCTTAAAGCTCGATCCTCCAACCTTCGCAGGCAAGCCCGACCCCGATGCAACTGAGAACTGGATATTGAAAGTAGAGCGAGTATTCCAAGTTTTGGTAGTCCCAGAAGACAAGAAGACTCTTTTCGGTACTTTCAGACTTTTGGGTGCCGCCCGCCACTGGTGGGACACGACCCGGAACATACAGTTTCCGACAGCTTTATTTATTCCTTGAGAGACTTTCAAAAAAGCTTTCTTGGAGAACTATTTTCCTCCTCATGCAAGGGAAAGGAAAAAGGTGGAGTTCTTGGAACTTTGCCAAGGCACGTCAAGTTTGGTAGACTACATCTCCAAATTCCAGGAGTTGGAGCGATATTGCCCCCAACTTATTCGAAGATGATCGCGAGCGGGCGGAGAAATTCATCCGCAGATTGAAGGAAGGACTCCGACCAAGGGTCCTCAACAGCATGCCATCAACTCTCTCCGCAGCTGTTGCTGCAGCCATTCTCTTGATCGAGGATTGGGAGCGCTCCAAGAGCACCAAAAGCAAGAAGCCACCCGTTGTGGGTAGCGATAAAAAAAAATCCTTCTGGCGGTCAAACCAAACGACCTCCCTTTTTCGTAAATAAGGAAGGTGGAAGAAAGCAATATCCTCCTTCAAAACGTCAGCGACCTTAGGGCAACCCTCCCGCCGGGCAGCAGGCGGGCGATGTCTGCCCCAAATGCGAACGACCTCACCCCGGGCAGGCATGCCCTCTTCTTACAGGCAGATGCCTGTACTGTGGCAAGATGAGCCACTTCGCACTCGAGTGCCGCAAGAACGCGGCTGACGACCTCAGACGGAATGGTGGAGCACCTCTGCTCCCCCGACCATCGCCGCAACCGCAACAACAACAACATTCTTACCAGATGCAGCAACCACAATCCAGCGTCCAGAAGAAAGCATCGGGATGCGTTTACACTGCCACGGTCGAACAACTGACCAAAGACGAGCTTGTGCAAGGTACCATTTTGATTGCTAACCAAGCAACTTTCGTACTCTTTGATTGCGGTGCCACTCATTCTTTTATTTTTTGAAAAATTTGTTGAACTCTTGCACGTACCTGTAAGTTCGTTAGATAATGCTCTCAACGTCTATAACCCGATTGGGAAAAATACTATTTGTGCGACCTATGTGCCAGCTTTGGACATGATCTTGCCGGATCGACATTTGTCGGCCTGCGTTATCCTTCTAGATATGACCGAATTTGACGTCATCCTAGGCATGAATTGACTGCATAAGTACCATGCCAAAATCTTTTGCCATGAAAGCAAGATTGTGTTGTCTCCACCAGGGATGCCTAAGGTGGAATTCAAGTTCGCGAAGGCGGTCCGTGCAAGCAAGATGATTTCTTCTCTAAAAGCACAAAACTACCTGAGAAGGGGATGCACTGCCTTTTTAGTCAGTGTCGTCCAGTCCGAGCAGACGCAAGTTTCGATAAGAGATCTGGAGGTGGTTCGGGATTTTCCAGACGTCTTCCTAGAGGAGCTGTTAGGACTTCCCTCACCACGAGAGGTTGAGTTCAACATCGAGTTGCTGCAGGGTACTGCGCCAATTTCTAAAGCTCCATACCGTATGGCGCCAGCCGAGCTCGAGGAACTCAAGAAGCAGCTACAGGAGTTGATGGATTTAAGATTCATTCGCTCTAGTGTCTCGTCTTGCGGAGCTCCTGTTTTATTCGTTAAAAAGAAAGATGGATTATTGCGGTTGTGCATCGACTATCGAATACTCAACCAGGCCACGATAAAGAATAAGTATCTGTTACCGCGTATCGAAGATTTGTTCGATCAACTGCAGAATGCCAAGATTTTCTCAAAGATCGACCTTAGGTCATGATACCATCAACTCAAAATTAAAGGAGATTATATCTCCAAGACGGCTTTTCGAACCAGGTATGGGCATTTACTGTCATGTAGAATGCCAAGATTTATTGTCATGCCTTTCGGACTCACCAACGCACCTGCAGCCTTTATGGACCTCGTTAATCGTGTGTTCAAACCCTTTTTGGACACCTTCGTGATCGTGTTCATCGATGACATTCTGGTGTACTCTGAAACCTGGAATCAACTTTGTGAACATTTAATCATCATTTTGGAAACCTTGCGGAAGGAGCATTTGTTTGCTAAATTCTCTAAAAGCGAGTTTTGGCTGAAGGAAGTTATGCTTTTGGGTCATGTTATATCCGAGAGAGGAGTGTCTGTGGATCCTGCAAAGGTGGAGGCTATACTAAGCTGGCAGCAGCCGAAGAACGTTCGGGACATCAGAAGTTTTCTTGGCTTAGTTGAATATTATCGAAGATTTATCCAGGACTTTTCCAAAATCTCTTTACCTATGACAAAGCTGTTAAAGAAGGAAGCTAAGTTCATATGAGACGATTCGTACGAAAACAATTTTCAGTTGTTGAAAGAGCGACTTACTACCGCTCCTATCTTGGTCTTGCCTTCAGAACAAGGCGGCTTCGTGATTTATATTGACGCTTCTGGGACAGGCTTGGGCTGCGTCCTAATGCAGAATGGTAAGGTAATCGCCTATGCCTCACGTCAATTTAAGATTCATGAGAAGAATTATCCGACTCATGACTTGGAATTAGCGGTTGTGGTGTTCGCATTTAAGATATGACAACACTACTTGTACGAGGAACAATTCAAGGCTTTTACTGATCATAAGAGCCTCAAGTACTTGTTTTCACAGAAGGAGCTAAATACGAGGCAACGACGGTGGCTAGAATTTCTCAAAGATTACGATTTCACCCTTTCCTACCATCCAAGAAAGGCGAACGTGGTAGCTGATGATCTCAGTCGGAAGGCTTCTAGCATTTTCGTCAACCTATTATACGTTAGTTGGAAGTTGATTGAGGATTTGGTCTCATGGAAACCGTTTGCAGTCTCGTCGTTTTCTATCAGTCTTTCAAATCTGATAGCTCAACCTGAGCTATTAACCAAGATCCTTGCTGGGCAAAAGACTGATGCGCAGTACGAGAAGCTGAAGGCTCGTACACAGCAGACCGATACTCCTTTCCAACTTAAGGACGATGGAAGCATTTGGCTCAAAAATTGTCTTTGGGTCCCAGATGATTCTGTTTTGAGAGACGAGATTCTCGAAGAGGCCCATAAATCCAAATATACGATTCACCCGGGAGGCACGAAGATGTTCAAAGACTTGCAACGTAGATATTGGTAGAGCAGAATGAAGCAAGAAGTGGCCGAATACATCTCTAAGTGTTTAACTTGCCAACAGATTAAGATCGAGCATCAACGACCTGACGGAATCATGCAGCAGATGAAAATCCCACAATGGAAGTGGGAAGACATCACTATGGACTTTATCGTCAGTTTGCCTCGGACACGAAGAATGAACGATGTAATTTGGGTGATCGTTGACCGACTCACCAAATCGGCTCATTTCCTTCCTATCCGTATTAGTCAGTCTTTAGACAGTTTGGCGCACCTCTACATTCGTGAGATTGTGAGATTGCACGGTGTTCCAGTATCTATCATCTCCGATCGTGATCCGAGGTTTACCTCAAGGTTTTGGGGATAATTTCAAATCACTTTGGGTACGAATTTAAAATTCAACATCGCTTTTCACCCTCAGACAGACGGACAGTCTGAATGCACAATTCAGACTTTGGAGGAGATGCTGCGTGCATGCATGATGGACTGGAAGAGAGAATGAGATTCTCATACCAGTCTGGCCGAATTCGCGTACAACAACAATTATCACGCTAGCATCGGAATGGCCCCTAACGAGGCCTTGTATGGAAAGCCCTGTCGTTCGTCTCTCTACTGAGACGAGGTTGGCGAGCGAAGGATGAAATCTCCTGTAGTGCTACAACACTACACTCAGCAGGTGCAGATGATACGAGAGCGACTCCGTATTGCCCAGAGCCGACAGAAAAGTTACGCGGATCGTCGTCGTCGAGAGCTCACCTTCTCGATAGGAGATATGGTTTTTGTTAAAGTATCTCCCACAAAGAGCGTATTTCAGTTTGGGAAAAAGGGAAAGCTAAGCCCTAGATTTGTCGGACCGTTCGAGATCCTGGAACGGATTGATGAAACAACTTATCGTGTGGATTTACCTTCTCTGTACGCTCAAATCCATAATGTTTTTCACGTATCCATGCTTCGAAAATACGTTCACGACCCTTCACACATCATCCATTATGATGATGTAGACATTTAGAAGGATTTGTCTTTCGAGGAAAGACCAGTCGAGATCGTTGAGATCAAGTGCTTAGATCTAAGACAATATCTCTTGTAAAGGTGCGTTGGAAGCACCATGGGATAGATGAATGTACTTGGGAGCCTGACTCTGATATTATGGAGAAATACCCTGACTTGTACTTTGATCGATAAGTTCAATTTAATTTCGAGGACGAAATTATTTTAAGGAGGGTTGGATGTAAAACCCAGTTTTAACAAAAAAAAAAATTCTCAGACCCGGGTCGGGTCCAGACCCGACCCAGATCCAGACCCGACCCGGATCCAACACGTGCTCAGCCCCTCGAAAACCCTTTTCAGAGGGGCTGGCAGCCCGCAGAAGGGGGGGGGAGGGGGGGGGGGGGGGATCTCCGGCAACACAGGGGGCAGGCCCTGTGTGCGCCCCCTCCTTATAAAAAGGCGAGAGGGGAGAGGGAAGGGGCTTACGAGCCTTCCCCAACCCTTCGACTCTCTCTCTCATCTCTCGTCTCTCCCCTCTGTCTCTGCTCTCTCTCCCCCCGACTCCATCCCTCGCTCTCCACTCTAGCGAGCTTCCTTCACGACAGCCACTCCCCGACAACCTCCCTTCTCTCGACAGCCCAGGTAAGCACCCCTTCTACTCTCGTCTCGCCCTCCCCCCTCTTTTCTTCCTCTGGTTCGCCGGAAGGCCGGCAGGTGGCCGGCGGCCCCTGCCGAGCCTTCCTCCTCCCTTTTCCGTCAGGCAAGGGGCACCGCCCCCCTTGCCTTCCTCTTTTCAGCAGGCAGGGGGCTCCGACCCCCTTGCCCTCATCCTGCCTCATTCCTTGGAAAACCAGCAGGGGCCGATGGCCCCTGCCCCTCTCTTGACCGACAGGGGCCTCTGGCCCCTGTCTCTTTTTTTTCTTCTGTCGAGCAAAAGCTTGGCAGGGGCCATTGGCCCCTGCCTCCTCTCCTGTTAAGCCGCAGGGGGCCTTTGGCCCCTGCACACCCTCTCCCTACTCATTTCCTTGGCAGGGGCCATCGGCCCCTGTCCCTTTCTTTTAAAATCTGGCAGGAGCCGAAGGCTCCTGCCCCTCTTTTCTTTAAACCCAGCAAGGGCCTCTTAAGGCCCTTGCCCCTCTTTTTTTAAGACCCAGCAGGGGCCGATGGCCCCTGCCCTCCTTTAGATATCCGGCAGGAGTCGATGGCCCCTGCACCTGTCTTCTTTAATGACATGGGTTATTAGACCCTATCCCGTTCTTTTTCATAACTGTAGGGGTCGATGACCCATGCATTGAGTTGCGGAGAAATCGAGTCTTCTCCTGATCCTTATTCGTCTTATGCATGCTAAACAACATACTTATGCAGTGTTGCGCAACGGAGCCCATTCGCGCCCCGCGAACTAAACCGACGATCACCTATGCTCGTAGACGACTTCCTCGCAATACCCCAAGGTAGGAGAAGTTGCACAATGACTTAAATAACTAAATCAAGCTAAAATAATTAAAGGTTGAAAGGACTTAATTATATATACGTATATAAGTACGCTTTTAAATTCAAGGACGCGGTTTCACGATCCTTGTTTTTTGCTTATGCATTTTCTGTTCCTATTTGCCGTTGCGCTTTGCGCCCAGGCTTTTGTTTTCGCATTTACTGTCTTTTAATTCAAGGACGTGGTTTCGCGATTCTTGTCCTTTGCTTCCGCATTTCATATTTATGTCAGTGTTGTGAGAGGCGTACGCCTCTGTACCTAAAGCGTACGCCTCAGAGGCGAGGCACACGCTCAAGGTACTGAGGCGTTGCTGTGATGCGCCCCTCATCAACCTCCGGCCAGTTGTGACTACCAACCACCGGAGTTGCTGTGTTGCAGCTGCTGCTCAGTCTTCTCCGACCACCGGACGACCGGCATATCCCTCGCTTCCGTACCAGCTGGGCGGGTGGCCTTTCTCTTACTGCCTCCCCTCCTACCGCTTCACTTCCATTCCAGTTGTGAGAGGCATACGCCTCAGTACCTGAGGCGTACACCTCAGAGGCGAAGCGCAGGGTCAACGCCTCGCTTCGCCTCATCACATTTAACAACCTTGGTTTCTGTTGCCGTCGCGCTTTGCGATCAGACTTTTGCTTTCGTATTTACTACTTACTGTCTTTTAATTCAAGGATGCGGTTTCGCGATCCTTGTCCTTTGCTTTCGCATTTTCTGTTTCTGTTTGCCGTCGCGCTTCACGCCCAGGCTCTTGCTTATCACATTATTGTCTTTCGTTTTTGCCTTGCCATCAACACAGCGTATTCGGGAGGAATACCTATTCCATTATTTCACCCGATATATTTTGGGAAAACCCTTGATCTGGGGCAAGATCAAGTTGTTGGGTGATGGGTTCTTTTGCGAAGCCCGTTTACCAAAACTGGTGTCGTGACTTGCATAGCATCCAGACACTGCATCATCGGATGTCAGATTCGAGAAAATCACATGTCATATGTTGGCAAGTTGTGGGTCGTTTCGAAAGATTTAAAATGTTAAAATAGCTTTCTAAAACATTATATCTTTGCAAAACACACTCCCGAGGCTCCTATTAAGGACCTATATCCCTTTCCTCGCAGTGTACTCTTGAACATGCGAGACATGATTGGATAAGATGGTCTTATAACCTCGATCAGTGTTTTGTGCACGTTGATGAAAACACATATAAAAAAGAATGGGATCGCCTTCATAGGCAAGATGCTCGTTTTGGTCTAATAGACCAGAGCATGAAGAATGAGGCAACGGCTAAGAAACCCCGTCGTGCTCAATTGAACCTGGCTTCGTCAAGAGAGAGGATGAAGGGTACTAACTCCGTTAGACAGATCATTTATGGCTTTTGCGGGCAAAAGACCCATCTTCCCCAGTCATCGGAGGAAAGGGAGGATAGGGGCTACATAAGTTAGCCTAACACTTATGCAGAAGTTGGATGCATCCCTATCAGGCCTTGGGGACTTACTCTCTCGACCATCGGTCGTCTCCATAGGGATAAGATTCAGTCAGCCAACCAAGGTATCTTAAAATACTTGACATAATGAACACTCGGCTTGGTCTTGACTGTTTCGACTCACGTGCCATGTATGTACCCGCATGGACGATTAACAAGTAATAACTAATTTGAGCATGCTCACCTTTTCAGTTTGTTGCACTTAGTTTGTTTTCTCGAGTTTATTTACTTAGTTTACTCGTTACTACCTGCTGCATAAATTATTTATGCCTAATTTACTTCTTTCTGTTTTTGTGCTCACCTACTAGTTTTTCGCAAAACTAACCCATTTCATGGGTACAGGTGACGAATAGGTGCATCAGGCGATGGCGCGACTGCGAGATGGTTTAAGGATCCACTGTTTCTGCTCGTAGTTCTTCTCTTGGACATTTTGATTTTTGATGCGGTTTTCCCTAGAGGAAATCCAAATTTTGTATAAACCTGACACTCTCTTTAAATAGAAGAAATGGTTTCCTAAGTATTGTTGCAGATCGTTCATGGTAAATCTTTTTCTCTCGCTAACGTGTCCAAGGTTGTCAAACTTGTCCTTTTTCTTTTAAAGAAATCGTTTCTGCTGATTTTAAAAATAAACTCTGTAAAGAAAAGAAATTTTCAACTATTTCAAGGAAATTATAAAGTTCAAAATTTTGGGGCGTTATAGTAGCTCTTGAGTATGAGTATGATATGAAAAAAATAACCATGCATGAGATTATTCTAATGAGATGATTATATGTATACAGTAGTTGTGATATATCATGCATATTAGAAAGAGATTATTTTTATGATAACATATCTATGTTATAATCTTCAAATAACATGCATTGCATTGAGATTGTGAGTAACCTTGAGTTCTTTGAATCTAGTAATGACACGTGATTTTTATATTGAGATTAACATGCTTAACCTCTTAAATCTTAGAAGTGGCGACCTTGAAAATGACTACTGATTCACGACCAGAGTGTAACTATCATGGAGAGTAGGCCGTTGGTGATTTAATGATATAGAGACTCTACCTCATTGCATGATCAGTATGATACAAAGCGTGAACCCTAATGTCATTCTAAGATTGAGAGTGAGATCCATCATGATTATTTCACGATATTAATTACTCATGGGAGAATGAGTGAAACATGAGCTTGAGAGTAAGATTCAAAGTAACAAACTTAACTTTAGAAAATCATGGATGACTGAAAATCATTATGACTAGAATATAACATAAACCATGCCGAGTTTGAGTTTCAGCTTGACCTTCCGACTAGCTACCGACGGGGTCCTTCTTGTTGTTTCACTGCAGTGCTTAGTAATATGAGGATTATTAAGAGTGCATGGTTCATAGTCTAATCAATAATATAGAATAAATGTATTCTATGTAGGTTGCTATGCCCATAGATGACTATGACTAGTATAGCCAACCTTGTGTTATAGTTTGGTATAAATAAATGTTTGATTGAGAGAGTTAAGAGAAAAAATTAAAATATACAAACTTTGTGTGCTGTGTCAAAAACTCAACACAGACTAGGGGCTTAGAGCCCACTACAGTTGTAAGTTAAAGTCATTTATTGCTTATGAATATTTTTTATACCTCTTTTATAATTACAATTGTAGGTTTCAGGCACATTAGTGCAGGCAGGACGTGATCAGATACTCTGACTTTTCATCAGAGTACTTGTTAGTTTATTTTCTTATCATTGAATACTTATGTACTCATTATTTTCACATGTTATGAATTATGAACTTTGAAAAATAAATTGAGTTATTAATAAGAATAAATTTAACCATGTTTTCTCTGTGTGAACTCTGTATATATTTTTTTTAAAAAAGTAATACCAATCGGACTTGGACTCTCAAGGTCCCACATCAGGGCGTTACATTCATAAACATTGTCTGCACCTCAAACTTAGCCTTCCACCAGGTAGGATGTGGTGGTAAATGTTGCAACCCTTGGAAAGTGAGAAAGTGAAGAGAGAACATATCAACATGAATATATTGCCATAGGTAAAGGGATCACCTTGTCAAGTGTTGATATTACATCCTAGCATAGACCTAGTTATTGGAACAATCTAAGTAAGGAAGTTTCTCATGATGTTTCAAAAAGTCAGGCTTTCTAGTGAGCACATCTGGGAATATTAAAAAGAAAATCTAAAAAGAAGGGAAAGCTAAAAAATATTCAAAAATTATTTTAAAAAATGACATAAATATATCAGACCATCAAATTTTTATGAAATTTCATCTTCAGGAAAAGTTAATTTTCAAATTGCATGTATTAGGAATCACTTTGGTCTCATTTTCACTTGTCATAATAAAGTTCAGTCCACCTATATAGCAGGTTTCTGGCATTAGCGAGGCTGAAACCAGCTAACAAGTTCCAACAATTCTTGTCTGCTTTAATGCTGGAAACCCACCAAAATTAAGTCAGGTTCTGAATGCCTCAGCAAATCGACTAAACAGAAATCTTCATTGACTTAGAGGCCAGGGCATTTTCATCATTTTACATGTCCGAATTATTATTTCCTTTTCAGTCGAGGCAATATAGTTGTGAATATCTGTATAATTTCTTTATATTCTTGGGATGCCACAACAGAATGGCATTAAATGTGGTAAGTCTTCTTTGTAAAGTACCCATTTGAGGCATCTCTAATTAATAAAGTTAATATGTGATAGCCCCACATACTTGACTGGGGCACTGTGTATTCTCCAAGGTATTCCAAGCTCTTCCTCCTCTCTTTTCAAGTTATTAATCTTTGGGTTATTCTGCAGCTTGTTTTGGAGTAGCCAAGGAGTGCCTAGGTTGACGATTTTACACATGAAGCGATCAAAAAACTATTTAGATAGGAGACATTTAGCTTGTATACACCAGACCATGATAAATTATTCTTGTAATTGGTTTTTTTCCCATTTTTTTAGGAAAAAGAATTATCTGCATATCTTTGCAATCTCATAAACAATTTCTCTAAACAATAAAAGAAATAACCCCCATGTAACATACAGATAGTGAGATAAATAATCACTAACAGAATGAGAATGACCAAAATCTATTATTTTATAGCGCTTCCCTCTTGAAAATTCCCACATCACAAGCTTTGCTCTAATCCACCAGTGACATTGAGATGAGAGGACGTTTCCAATTTAAAAAGAATCAGTGATCAAAACAAATGAATAATGTCATCATATCATGTTTGTTTGTCTAGACAATTAAATATTTTCTGAGTGGGATGACAATACTACTAAAGCAAAACATAAATGCATCATATAATTGGCACACAAATAAAATTAATAAAGACATAATCAAAACATGCACAACAATGAGATACAACTCCAATGAGATACAGCTCCAGAGTGCTTGAAGAATCACTGATGGATAAATATTTTCCCTAGTCAGTGGTTTAAAAGCCAGGAAAGAGAGACAAATTAAACAAATGGCATCAACAGTGCCAACTAGATTGCATTCATACTGACCACAGAAGACTAAATCAGCACAATGCACAATATTGTTATCAGGTGCGTGGATGGCATAATCTGGTCAATATGCAAGATGGATGCTGCTCCAATGCAATATGTAGTATTACACCTCACACAGACATTAAGAAAGGGAATCCCCAAGGAGCCAAGGAGGATGACAAGGGAGGGATTGGTTCGAGGCAAATGGCTCATTTTTTGCCCATGTGCATGCATACACACAGAGGCCTCCATGAAAGAAGACTGACTAAGCAAGAAAACCTTCAAGCACTACTCTATAGCAACTTCCCATCAGAGAGAGAGAGAGAGAGAGAGATGAATAGCAGCTGCAAGCCTGCAAATTCCCTTTCTGTCTCTGACTGACCAGAACACTCACCACGATCGGTGCATGAACAGCAGGTTAGGGATCAGAGCAAGGGGGGAATGGGAAGGGAGTAGACTAGAGGTTGAGACTCCAGAGGAGAGTAGAGACCAGGTAGAGTATCATCAAGTCGGTCCCCCTTTAACTGAATAACATTCATTCATGACTCACCCGGTTCAATCTTGTTTTGAATTCGTACCAAGTCAATAGAAAATCAGCATTTTATCAATCGATTCTTCCGGTGCCCTGCTCCCAGACAGAGCCTTATTTCATATACGGAAACTAACAATTGTTCTATCAATCTCCCAAGACCCAAATAACTCAATTTTCATTCATGAACTGTCTACATCAATGGATTAGTTTGATCCAAAACTTGAGATGGTGTAGGCCGAAAAGTGATTGGTAAATTATTGCTAATGGTGTTTAAGTTACCAAAATACAAGGAGTTGATATCAATTTATGCTGAACCAAAGCCAATCCGGATTGGAAAGCATCCAAGACAGGGGATGAACGGGTAAAGTTCATTTAGCAATTAGCATGACTCCATGAGCCCTCCATCGTCCAACATTGTAAAGGGATCTCAAACCTGCATTCTATGTTACAAGGCCACGTTAAAATGATCCCATGTCATGCTTGACACGTGTGGGCACGTGATACGACACTGTTACTTAAGTGACACGTGATTGACACGGTGTTGATCGAATCAGATTCGGCCAACGACGGATCAAGCCTCCAAGCGTCAATTCTGACCCTTTTCTAAGTTTAAAAAAAAAAAAGTGAAAAGGGTGGTTTCAATTAAAACTTTAACCCCTTGTTCCTCTCCTCTCTCTTGCGTAACGGGCCGGTCGGCCCGATGATAAGAAATTAAAAAAAGCTAAATTTAATTTTTTATGAAAACTAAAAATCACACAGTAAGTTGGGTACATGAGAACTTGTTAATTACTTTTATTTATTTAAAAATCACACAGTAAGTTGGGTACATGAGAACTTGTTAATTGCTTATGTTTTACTTGTTAATTGATGCTTGTTAAGATGAAGCATGGTAAGTTAGAATTTTAGAATTTTTTGACTTGTTTACAATATATATATATATATATATATATATATATATATATATATATATATATATATATATATATATATATAACCCTTAACAGTGCACAGGTTAATGGTCGAATAACGTTGGACTCGTGGGAGACACCGGTTTTGCGCAAGAAAAACCCATTAACGTCGGACCGCTGCTAAAAGTCAGCTAAAAATCGTCCTTTAGCGGCAGTCAGTGACTAAATATCAAAATTTCAATGGTTTGGCGCCCGCCCGATCAGCAGCGGGTATGCCTCCGACCCAACAGTGGACGATTTGCTCGACCACTATTACGGGTTACTCTCTCTCTCTCTCTATCTATATATATATATATATATATATATATATATATATATATATATATATATATATATATATATATATATATATATATATATATATATATATGAGTAGATAGTAACTGCCTACCACTTTTCTGGCCTACCACTGACCTATTGAGCTTTTGAAGGGTGCTTCCATGTTTTTCTTCAATATGGCTGTGCAAATATGATCTATATGCTCGACTTGATGATCAAACAATTCTAACACGTAAATAGTTTTTTATAAGATTTAAAAAACAATGGTTTAAAATTTTCATAAATATTGAAGGCTTCAAAAATCATGTTTTAGATGGAAAAACCATGATCCATAGTTACAGGATACAAAACACATACCGTAAGTGATGTGTAAAGTAGTAGTGTGGAGACGAGTAGGTTAAAGAATGCGGGCAGTATGAAACTTAAAAAGTTTATGAAACATTAAGAAAATGATTAATAAGCAAGAATGAAAGCTAATGTGAAACGAAAATGATAGTGACAAGGAAGCGATACATAAAGCGGTAGTGGGGAAGTGAGCAATTAATTAAAAAAATGCATGAATTATGAAGCTTGAAGCACTTAGGAAGCACTAAGAAAATGATTAAGAGGAAAGATTGGAAGAGAATGTGAAATAACAATGAAAGTGATAAGGAAGCGACGATAGTAGGGAAGCGAGCACTTTAAAAATGCATGAAGTGTGAAGCTTGAAACATTTAAAAAGTGTTAAGAGAATGATTAAAAAACAAAAATGAGAGTGGATGTGAAACAAAAATGAAAGCGACAAGGAGGCGATAAAGCCAACAAATTCATAAGGAAATTAAACATCAATTGCAAAACATGAACAACCTGTAAACTATGCAATTAACATGCCAAAACCCGATACCAATACAAATGTTGTTATGTTGGGGAGGAGAACAAATGATGGGTTTTGTGGGAATTTGGGTCTACCCAGTTATAAGTTTCTTGTTGAGATGGGAGAGACCAATGATGATTTTCTTTTCCTAATAAATATTCTCTTGCTTTACGCTCGGTCTGAAGCAATTCATCCATCTTAACAAACTTTAGTGAGAGAGAGATGAATGATTGGTACCTGAGAGAAGGCGTCGCCAAACTCGCTCGTCAGTATTAGTCTCGCTAGAAAATGAAGGACAGGCTCTAAAGTCATGTGTTGTGGTGTGCCATATGAGAGAGAGAGAGATAGAGACAGAGAGAGATAGAGAGAGGAACCCTGTCGCCAACACTGATTAGCCGGAGGTAGATTGCCGTCGAGATATGGGGAGATGGAAGAGGGCAAAGATATGTGACTGCTGAGTGTCTTTCGGTTTCTACTTTTCGCCCCTTTTGTTGAATTTTAAAGGTTAAAATGAAAAACTAAAAAACAAGATAATTCACTATATTTTTCATTATCTCAGGGTATTATCTTGTTTTAAGTTTAACCAACTAAAAATGAAAAGCTTAGGATATGTTTGGTTGCTCTTTACAAATGTGAAAATAAATCTCAAGAGATATGACATCTGATGAGAATCAAAATCATGTGAATTAGGGTCTCATGATATTCCACTTCTCATGTTTGGTTGGATGCAGTGACAAAAAAAAAGGGAGAAGAGGGGCTTGTATAGAATAGTGTCTCGTCGGAAAACAAGCAACAACACACCTTCATCCCTTGTTCAGTGTTCAATGGAGCTTGCCGGAATCTCCCTCCGACGGTTTTGCATCAACCAAGAAAAGAAAAAAAAAATTCTTTTCACTATAGAACCACACTCTGGTGGTTTTGCATCAACCAAGAAAAGAAAGAAAATCATAGGAAGAAGGTTTCACCAAAAAATAGGCAGCAATTAATATGCATTCTTTCCTTGTTCAGTGGCCAATAGAGCTCGCGGGAATCACGATTCCGGCGAGCTCCACCATGGAACCACCCTTTGGTTTTGCACCAACCAAGAAAAAAAAAATCTTACCTACCTTCTTTTTTTGACGACCTTTCTCTGATGTCCTTCACTATCTCCGACAAGCTCCTCCGACATCCTTCACTATCTTCGATGACTTTTTCCCTCTTTTGGCAAGACACAGGTGGTAGCTTTGCTTCTCTCTCTTCCATGCTTGTCTTATTCATACAGAAGAAAGAGGAAAGGAGATGAACTTTGGGTCTCAAGCCCTAACGTTCAAGTTTCCAAACTTTTTGGTACAACCCGTGATTCATGGGTGTGATTTCGAATCATGTAATTCAAAATCACAAATGAGAGAATGATTCTCATTTGGCCCTAAATCTCATGCCCAACGTCCAAACATGAGATTTTGGGTCCATGTGATTTCCCCAACCATGAGATTCAAAATCTCATGGGTTGGAGTGATTTTGAAATCACATGGGCCCCAAATCTCAAGTGTTTTTGGGCATGAGATTTGAAGCCAAATGAAATGAAAGAGTGATTCTCATGAGGCACAACACAACATGCTCTTAATGTCCCGATATCTTCAAGTCATTTTTATCATTTTGTCAATATGTTGTGGTTTCGTGAATTAAAAAAAAGAACGTCAATATTTGCCACAATACTCCTATGTTGGTATAAACGCAGAATGCAAGCTGTCACAAAGACATGAGAAGATACATATACACGATTCTGATATGGAATACGGATTTGAGAAATTTTTCAAAAAACAGGACACTGATTTGAGAAAATAGGATCGTGTCTTATTTCTGATTTTTTTTTCAAATCGATATCACATATCCGTACCCTCTCGTGTTTTTGTAACATAGCCACCGTGGCAAATATTCACAATTTTTTTTTATTCACGAAACCACGATCTATTGACAAAACGGTAAAAATGACATGAAGATATCAGGGCATTAAGGGTATGTTTGGTTGTGCTCCATGAAAATCACTCTCATTTCAATGATATTCTCATATGGCACTAAATCTCATGCCAAACATGAGATTTGGAGCCCATGTGATTTGAAATTACTCCAGCTCGTGAGATTTTGAATTTCACGGGTGGTGCTAATCACACCCGTAAATCACGGGACTGTACCAAAAAGCCTGCAAAGGTGAACGTTGGGGCTTGAGACCCAACATGCATCTCCTTCCTTCTTTCCTCTCTTGCTATATAAACAAGAAGAGTATGAAAGAGGAGAAAGCAAAGCTGCCATCTGCGTCTTATCGAAAGAGGGAGAAAGATGCCGGAGATAGTGAAGGACTTTGGAGGAGCTCGTTGGAGATAGTGAAGGACGTCGGAGGAAGCTCACCGAAGATAGTGAACAACGTCAGAGGAAGCTCGTCGAAAAAAAATCAAGTTTTTTTTTCTTTTCTTGGTTGGTGCAAAACCAGAGGGTGGTTCCATGGTGGAGCTCACCGGAATCGCGATTCCAGCAAGCTCCATTGGCCACTGAACAAGGGATGAAGGCGTGTTGCTACTTGTTTTTTGGCGAGACCCTCTTCCAATAAATTTTTTTTCTTGGTTGATGCAAAATCACCAAAGGGTAGTTACATAGTGTAGCTCGTCAGAATCACGATTCTGGCAGGCCCTATTGGCCATTGAACAAGGGGTGAAGGCATGCTACTGCTAGTTTTTCGGCGAGGCCCTCTTCCTTAATTTTTTTGTGTCACTACATCAAACCAAACATGAGAAGTGGAGTCTCCTGAGACTCTAATTCACATTTTGATTCTCATCATATTTTAAGTCTCATTAGATTTATTTTTACATCTGAAAAGAACAACCAAACATACCCTAAGCTTTTCTTTTCTAGTTGTTTAAACTTAAAACAATGTAATACCCTGAGATAATGAAAAAAATAGCAAAATAATCTCATTTTTTTGGGTTTTCATTTTAACCTTCAAAAGTTCAATAGAAGGGGCCGAAAGTAGAAACCATCAAACACTCTGCAGCTTTGACTTTTTGCCGTCTTCCATCTTCCCGTATCTCGTCGGCCATCTACCTCTTGCTGACCAGCGTTGGCAACAGGGCACCACCATCTCTCTCTCTCTCTCTGTGTGTGTGTGTGTGTGCACACCACATCTGAGAACTTTAGAGCCTTTCATTTTCTAGCGAGACTAATACCAACAAAGAGCGAGTTCGGTGACGCCTTCTCTCAATACCAATCGTTCATCTCTCTTTCTCTCACTCAAATCTGAGATGGATGAATTGCCTCATGCCAAGTGTAGAGCAAGGGAATATTGATTAAGAAGAGGATGAACCCATCCTTGGTCTCTCATTGCAATGAGATCAAGAAATTTTGCGACACCCATCTCAACAAAAAACTTAAAAGGAATGGGGTAGACCCAAACTCCCACAAAACCCATGTTCCTATGAGCCTCCACATTTGGAATGCCTGAACCAATCCAGCACCACCAACAACAACAAGACGAGCAATAACAGAAAGAACCATGGCACTGTTATGGAACCTCATATGACTTTTGTTCATCTCTTTATTTATTTGTTTTAATTGTCTTTTATTTTATTTGAACCTTTAGTTTAGGCTCTTTTGGAGACTTTGAGATATCTCTGTATTGGTAATTGATTAGATGAGTGAGGAACGGGTTTTGGCATGTTAATTGCATAGTTTACGAGTTATTTATGTTTTATAATTGTTGTTTTATTTCCTTATGAATTTGTTGGCTTCATCACCTCCTTGTCGCTTTCATTTTTGTTTCACATTTGCTTCAATTATTGTTTTTTAATCATTTTCTTAATGTTTCCTAAATGTTTCAAGTTTCATACTTCATGCATTCTTAAAGTGCTCTCTTCCCCACTATCGCTTTACGCATCGTTCCTTGCCGCTTTCATTTTCATTTCACATTCTCTTCCAATCTTGTCTCTTAATTGTTTTCTTAGTGCTTCCTAAATGCTTCATAGTTCATGCATTTTTTGAATTGCTCGCTTCTCCGGTACCGCTCTACATATCGCTTCCTTGCTTTCATTTTCGTTTAACATTAGCTTCCATTCGTGCTTATTAATCGTTTTCTTAATGCTTCCTAAACGTTTCAAGTTTCATACTGCTTGCATTTTTAACCTGCTTCCCTCCCCACTACCACTTTACGCATCACTTACCATATGTTTTTGTATCCTGGTAACTATGGTTATTATTCTCGTCTGATAACGGCGATAATACAGAGAGTGTTTGATGGAATTGCAATAAGACAGAATGCAATATCTTTTTTTTTTCATTCGAATTTGGATATTCAAACACATCCTAATTGATGCCATTTAGTGAAAAAATTCTGCTTAATCCTCTAGTGTGAAGACATAAGACAAATTGAAAAGCAAACTCATCATCGTCGTAGCAGGACCAATCAATTCACGATTGCATTCCAGAATTGTTCGTCATTTGAAGCACACATATCTCATTCTTATGCTGAAATGTGCTGCAGAATAAAAAGAATTGATATTTATGGCCAACTCTTTTGGTGGCAATATGAACCCAACCAGTGCAGAAAGTGCGCAAAATACCTCATTGCACCAGCTTCATCATGTTGAGAAGGTATTTTGTGGAACCATTTGGTTCTCTATTGCCATGAAATGTTAGTAATTCTGTAATGCCCAAAAATTTCAACTTGTAAATTTGAAAATATATAGAGAAAACCATTTAAAGTTCAGGATTTTGATATTTATAGAGAAAAACAAGTTGATAATTATGGCTACGTTAACTTACAAACCAATCTTACTTACAGAAAATAGCCAGGATGCCAGTAGAAAGAGGAAAAATCTTGAGCCATGTTGCATCGTGTCATCAGCCGTCTTGACACCTGCCTATGGTATTTTGTGGAACCATTTGGTGATCTATTACCATGAAATGTTAGTAATTCTGTAACGCACCAAAATTTCAACTTGTAATTTTGAAAACATTTAGAGAAAACCTTTTAAAGTTCAGGATTTTGATATTTCAAATTGTAAGCGAAAGTAATTTTCTTTTAGAAAGAAAAACAAGTTGACAATTATGAGCACGTTAGCTTATAAACCAATCTTACAGAGAATAGTCAGGATGGCAGCAGAAAGAGAAAAAATCTTGAGCCATGTTGCATCGTGCTATCAGCCGCCTGTAAAGTCTTACTTGTCACCTGCCCATGAAATGGGTCAGTTACATAACAAACTGGTAGGTGCACAAATAGACAATGTAGAATAAATAAAGTAGGATATCATAAGCTAAGCAGTTTATTTCATTGAAAGCAGTAATAACATTTATAATTGAGAGAAATTAAATTCGAGTAGAATATGCAAATAACATCTAAACTGAAAGAAAGAGACAATACAAGATGTAAACAACATTGTGTGTAGTTAACTAGCATAATTAGCTAATTAATACAAGTAAATGACAGACCATCATCAGTTATATTCATCTACATGTACGCATGCATGAAAATATCAGTTGTTCTTATCTCAAGATTCAACTACTTTATTCAATTTATCCAGAGTCCTCATGCAACTTTTTCCTACCTTGAGAAGTTGCGTTGCTGCGTGCACCCACGAGTGTCAGTGATGTCGAGCTCGGGCCGTGGAGCATGAGCGGGACCTATCGTGCAGTCTACGTAAACGAATAATACTTAGTAGGCCATCAAACCAAAAAGAAAAGGCAGGGCACCGTCCTTGCCTGCCAATCCACAAGGAGAGAAGGAGCAGGGTTGCACCCCTGCCTGCCGTAAACAGGCGCAAGAAGGGCCTACCTCCTACCTGACGGTAGGTCACAATGGTAGAAAAGACAAATGGCTACAGGGGCAAAGTCCCCTGCCAACCTTCTGTTATCGTAAACAGAGGCAGGGGCTTGACCCCTGTCGACCTACCAGAAAGGCAGGAAAATTATAGAGCTCATCCCCTGCCGTCTCGCTGACGAACACAGGAGGCGACAGGGGCTCAACCTCTGTTGATCTACAAGAAAACACAGAGTGGCAGGGGCTCAACCCATGCCGACCTACCGCATGAAAGAAGGTGGCAGCGGTGCGCCCCTACCTGCCGACCGGTTAAGGGGAAACAGGGGGTGTCGATCCCACATAGTGGAAGTAGGGAGCAGTGTGTGTGGGCTCGACAACCAGGCGAGCCCAGACCTGCTCGGCTAACCAAGCGAGCCTAGACCTGCTCGGCTAACCTAAAGGTTGGGGCTAAGCAAACCCTGACCAACTATACAACCATACCATTTGGGATTCGAACTTGCAGCATCCCAACATAAGGTGACAGTGCACTAACTACATTTGCCAGATAAGTGAATCCCTCGTTGGTCTTACCGAAAAGGGGGATCAAGCAGGGCATTGCCCTTGCCTGTTGGCCGGAACAGAGAGGCGACAAAGAGGGGGAGGGCACGACAGGCGGCCACCAGCCTCCTGACAACCCTTCAGCAACAAAAGAGAGAGGGAATGTGCAACAGGGGCCGACAACCTCCTGTCGGCCTTCCGACACGCTCAGAGGGAAGGAAAAATTGCGACAAGGGTCGTTAGTCTCATGTTGACCTAATAGACAACCACAAAGAGAGTGAGAGGGCACAACATGGATTGCCAGCCTCCTGCTAGCCCTCTGGCAGCAGGGGAAAACAATGAAGGAGAGAAAAAAGATGGAGGAAGAAGAAAACAGAGAGCGAGAGAGAGATGGAGGCGTACCTATGAGGTTGCCGATGATGGCGGCACTAAGCACAATAAGAGGGAGAAGGTGGTGCTATGGTTGCGGTCACACGCAGGGAGCTGGTGCCTCTGGGGCTCGTCGGAGGTGCAACACAGAGGGGGACATGAGAGGAGAGAAGTCAAGAGGGAGGAGGAGACGATGGAAGCCCTACTCCCTTTTGCGCTGATTTAAAGAGAGTTCGGGGGTGTCAAATAGGAAAACCCCATAGGGGTTTCCTCTTTCGTAAAATGGAAGGGGGGGAGTGTGATTCGGGAAACCCTCAAAGGGTTTTCCTTTTTGTAAGGGGGGGGGGGGCAAAAGAGGATTTTAAAAATTCGTGCCCTCAACATCGGGTGATATAACACTAATGGGTTATCGGATCTGGGTCGGATCCGGATCAAACCTGGGTCTAAGTTTTTTTCATGGGTTTTACATCCTACCCCTCTTAAAAAAATTTTGTTCACAAAATTTTATTGAATGACACTTCGTAGAGATCGTAGTATGAGTTAATCAGTACTGACAAAGGTGCACAACCTGTGTGTGTGTGATCCCAACATGTATGCTTTTAAAGTGATCAGGAGAACTCATAATGAGTTTTTGAGAAAGGTTTCAGTTGAACAAAATATATGCGTGATAAACTTTTGTTTCTTGAACTCTCTGTATTTTATCATAATCAGGTTATCGTTTATTATCCTTGCTATTTCTAATAGACTCTTTATCTGAAATAACCTTAACTTATTCCCATATCCCAAGGCCTTGTGTGACCAGATGTCATGACTTCGCTTAAGGTGTCATTCTCATTATGACCCCATCTTTTCTCAAAAGACCCTAGCATAACCACATATCAAGATCTAAGATCAATAAAGATTTGATTATCTAATCATTCTACAATAGAAAGCAAACTCTATAAATTCATAACTAGCTATCTCAATCAACCTTAAAAGGTCATCACAACTCATCATAACTTTTTACGTAATCAAAATTCATAAGATCCACAACGGATCACCTGGTCTGGAAAATGTACAACCTCACAAGGAATTTCTGTTCTAGATGGTTTACCTGGTCTTGGATAATACACTTTCTCATATGAATTTAGTGTCTTTGCGGCTATCCGCTCTTGAACAATGTACCTCTAAACAAAGATCTACCGCTCTAGCCGGATTACCTGATCTTGATCATCCATACCCTCACAGAGAATTTTTTGCGAACAAGGTCCTCAACAAAAAGTCAAAACTATATATTCATAACTGGTTATATCAATCAATATCAAAAGATCATCACAGCTCACCATAACACTTTATTTAATCAAAATTCACAAGTCCCCCGCCGGATCACCTGGTCTGGAAAATGTACAACCTCACAAGAAATTACCGCCCTAGATGATATACCTGGTCTTGGACAATACACTTCCTCATAGGAGTTCACCGTCTTTGCGGCTACCCGCTCTTGGACAATGTATTTTCTCATAGAGATCTACCGCTCTAGTCGGATTACATGATCTTGATCATACACACCCTCACAGAGAATCCTTTAGAAATAGGTCCTCAACAAGGTATCATATTTAGTGATGCATGCATCAAAATAAAGGACCACTCTCAGGGTTGATAGCCACTAATATGGGCACAAACATACATATCATCAATACAAATCACATAACTTCATATGGTACTTAAATCACAAGATCACACTTTTAACCAACAAAGTTCCATGAATCATGATTCACTATTGAACTTAAACATTTATCACATGCTTTCATAATTTCAGATCATGTGACATCTCAATCGTATAAAAGCACAATATCCAAGGCATCATATCATTTCCACCATTGCCCCTAGGAACATTGCATTTCAAAAATAGAACCTCGAAGCATGCACAAAGAAAGCATGAGTTTTCTGCACATGTGAACATGTCAATATCATAACACGAAGCAACTAAACCTCAACACATGTAACTCTTACGTAGTTCAAGTTATCCACATAGGATTCAAGTTTATCGTCTCAGAATTTTGAGTGCAACGATATTTTACTTTTCTGAATTCGAGTCTTGGTTGCCCTGAAAAACACATTTTTTCAAAAATTAAGCACTTTATCGAACTGGATCTGAATTTGGATCGGATTGGGTCCAATAGATTTGATCCAAATTAATATGGATTTGGACTCTATCCAAACCCATATTAATCTCGATTTGGTCCAGTCCAAAATTTATTTGGATTTTTTGAAATAGATTTGGATCCAGATCTAGATCCAAATCCATGCCCAATATTTTTCTAGCTTTAAATTTAATAAAAAGCTTTAATTTGGAGTTAAATAAGGTTAATAAGCCTCCTAAGTTAATTTAGCTATTTTTGGAAGCTTTTAGATAATGATTAATTAATTAATAATTAATATTTAATTAATTATTTTTTATTAATTCTGAATTTTTATTAGGGTTGAAAAGGACTTCTAAATGGAGTCCTTGTATATGCCTAAAGAGACTTATGTTTGTTTTGGAAAAGACTTGAAAAATTTAGAAACTTTGAAAAGTCAAGTTTTAAAAGAGTTGAAAAATTTTTGGAAAGAGAGAGAGAATCCTCAAAAGAGGAAGCTCTCTTCTCCAGCCCATCTAAAAGGGGCTAGATAAGGGGGAGGGCATCACCTCCCTCTTGACCTATTTAAACATCAAGAAAAAGAAAAGAAAGAGAAAAGAGAGAGGAAAGAGAGGTAGAGGAGAGAGAAAGAGAGAAAAACGGAGGAAGAAGGAGGAGAAGAGCTATTTTCCCCCATCCACGTTTTTGAGCTTTCATCACTATTTTTGAGGTGATCTACATCAAAGGTATGAGTTTTCTCTCTTGAATCAAGTGAGAAATTGATATAGATTGGATTTTCATGCAATAATTTGAAGAAAATCCATGAAAAAGGTGTTTAAAACCATGTTTTTTCATAGTTGTATTCTTGATCCTTTTCATCTTTTTCAAAATTTATTTGGGGATATATATATATATATATATATGCCGATACATACCTATGTATATTTGACGAGCCATCGATCTAGGGTGCTATTGTTTTAAAAAAAAAGAGGAAAAGAAAATCATATATTACGATTTTGCGGGTCGATAGCACAAATTCTATATAAAGCTTATTCCAATATTTAAATAGAAATCATGGTTTTGATTCATGTTAAAGCAATGTAGTAGGTGGTATGGTAGAAATCACTACAAGCATGTGTTGTTGCATGTTCATTTTTTTTTATTCATGTAAAAATCTGAATGTAAAAGAATAGAAAATTTGTGTAAACATTGCTTTATTGACTGTAAATCAAGTTTATATTTGTATATCTGAATAGAAGATTTCCTGTACAAGCATATTGATTTTTTTTTATGCATAAGCATGCCATACTGAAATTTTGTATTTATTTATGTGTTTTTGTCTGGCTCAGTTGGCTTGACAGGCCCGACCACTTGGCTGGGCTGGTGCTGGCCTGACAAACCCTGCCAGTTCCAGCCACCCGATAGGGCTGACATGCTCTCAATAACCAACACACACACACACACACACACACACACACACACACACACACAAAACCTTTTGGTTTGGGCTGACTGCCAAGCCCTGGCAGGCGGTGCACAGGCCCAACTGAAACACACGAAAAGTTAGGTGCAAACCAAGCCGTCAAAGTGCCCATGTCTATAATATTATTGTAACCTCTTAATGAGGAAATGGACTTACCATGATGAGAACAGAAAGAATATGAAAATGGGTTTTGGTTTGTTAAGCATGACATCTTTCTTTATAAGTGAACTATACCCAAGTATTAAGACAGATAGTCCTACGATGACCTGTTGATAGTCTAAAGTTTCCCAACAAAAAGTGCAGAGCAACAGAAACCATTCAGCTAAAAAAAAACATTAAAGCTTTGGACCAATTTTGGTGGTGATTCTATCAAAGTCAATAGGTCAACAATGTGAATCTTATGAAAGTATGCATCTCTAAGTTGCTGTTGCTGAGTACACACACTGTTTATATCCATTACTTTTTAATATACATGTACTTTTCTTGTTTGCTCAGACTATAGGGACTCCAAGAAAATATAAAACATTTTTTTTATATTTGATTGCTCCCAATTCAAGTTCGTGGAGCTTGACTTTCTTTTGAACACCAAGCTTGAAAGATTCCCTAAGATAAGATAAGGCAGTAACCAAACTGAACTTAAATCGAATTTTAGCAACTCAACTTGTTTACAAGATGTACATCTAAACTTCAAATAAAAAAAAATAGCAACAAAGTAGAAAAGAGAGAGAGTGGTAGGAAGAAAATAGAATAGCAAATACATTTGTACAAGTGTTTATCTTAAGAGTCTTCAATTGCCATGCGTGAGGAATGACTTTTAGTTTTTAAAGATCATATAAACAATAGCCCTCTTGCACTAGCATAATCATGATCTAGTCATCCACCAAAGCTATGTGCCATTATAACTTGTACTTAAGAGCTGGTTTACACATGATATTGATTTGTATTTGGCATGTCCGTAAGCATCTAATTATTCATATGCTCTAATTGAGATGATGCATAATTGAAAGTATGAATGTGGATGGTTACATAGTATGCATGTTAAAATTTTTAGATTTCGTCATGTACATGTATGTAGATTTTTAGTACATGTTATGAATGAAAATTTTTACATGTTTTGAATTGATGCGACATGCTTAAGCACTAGGCTATATGAAGTTTGATTCAAGCGCATGTAGATACATGAATTTGATGTTGTTTCATATGTATATAAATGCATGTGTGTTCACTTGTCCAACTTGAGATGATTTATAAATGAAAGCATGGTTACATAAAGGTACATGCAGATGAATACTTAACACATGCATATGAAAGTGGTATGTCATGCACATGTTAAATTGCATGTATGCATGTGCATTTGGAAGCATGCTCACATTGTTGCATATATTGCATGTTGTTATGATTCTTGCGTATGATGCATCAATGATCAACATAAATCATCATGGGCCTGGTGAATCTTGAGCTGAGATTGCTCATTTACTTGTTTTTTTCTGCATTACAAAAATCGCATTTGACATTTTTCTCTATATTGCTCTGTTCTGCATTTTTACACGGGTTGGAGTCCCTTGATGAGCCTCGCACTTGGAGATGCGAATTTGTGATATTAATTTGGCATGCTGAATTGCAAATTAATGAAGCAACTATTAATAATAATGTAAAGAAAAAAAATTGTATAATATACTTTCTGAGATATCTTGTTGGGAGTATAAGACTCTTGGAGTTACGATTTTGAGAAAACCGAAAGGATACAAAAATCCGTGTGTGATGTTGTTGCCCCTGAACCTGATATTGAGGTTCCTGTCCTGACCACGAATTTAGGAAGTTATGCCACTTTGCCTGAGAGTGGTGTGTAGACACAACTGTTATTTTGGAATACTAATAAGTGACACTTGTGGATGCTGTTTTTTCTGGTGTCCCAACATTAGATGTTGTTTTTTAATATTCCGATGGATGATACTGTTTCTTGATATCGGTCGAGGGCTAAGTTTGAAACCCAATAATAAAATACAACTTGTGTGCTAAATTACTCTCTGGACCATACTTGATCTTAAGAATTTTTACCCATCTTGAGTATCCGCGGGCAATGATAATAATAAAAAGAAAAAATTTGAATGTGTGTGCATCCTAATAGGGACATGCATATGAAAGAGAACTTGATTAAAGATAATAAATTGTTCTTGCATTTTTCTGTTATGCATTAGATCATGCATTTTGCTTACATTTTTACTTGTCTTGCATGATCCATTAAATATATTACATACAGTTGTATGATAAATTATTCTTACTGCTTACTTGATATTCTGTAATTATTCTAGTTGTATTACTTTAAATTATTGCATGCATCCTATCTGTACTCTTTAGGCTTATTTGTTTCATTAGAAAGACTTGTACTGAGAATCTTGTTTGGTTGTGACACCCATATTTTTCTTATATCTCGCAGCCTCAGGTGTTCAATGAAGTGACTTACTTATGAGAGGAGCTACGAGAGGATCACATGACTGTTTGACAGACTTTTATAGACAACGACGCTCATTCTTTTTTTATTTTCTTTTATGCATTTTGATGTTCTTATTTAATTGTCTCGTGACTTTATTATTTCTTAATTAATAAAGTTGATTCAGTTTGGGTTTGGTTTGAAAGATGGAGTGTAAGATCCCTTTGTGGTGTGTCGAGTTATCCAGTTAAGAATGAAATTGTAAAGGTCTTGGGTTTTTAGAAAGATTTTCATAATTGATTTAAAAAAAATTGCACTTTTTAAGGGTATGAGTTGGGTTCATTCTAGTTAAAAGCAAGAGAATGAAATGCAATCTTGAACCTATTTTGCACTTGATAAGAAAATCCTAAATACCCTGGCTGGATGTAAAATAATGTAAATCTGTCTGGAACAAATAAGGTTTCTTAACTGCTCAAATTTGTAATATACCAAATACTGGAATAATGGAAAGTGATCATGGCATGGGATATTCATGAAAAAATTTGTTAAACCAAGAATATCACACAACAAAGAAGCAATATACGTATGGAGCAGACAAATTTACAAATTTGAAGACTATTAGTAATTTGCAGCGTGACTTTGATAATCTGAAATGCATGTTCTTTGATAATAAACAATAACACTTGAAGTTGAATTACTACTGCAGCAGGCAAATTTACAAAGGTTAAAACATGATACAACCGATTCATGGTATACTTGGAGTGAAAAACTCAGATCTAGATAGGTTCAAATAAGACGTTTCACTGTCGTAGAAAAAGTAGATTCTCGAATTTGTTGCTATGTAGTTATTTTGCAGTCTCAATAGTTTGGTAAAGCTAAAATAACATAATTTGATTCAAACGACATCTAGAAAATCGTTTATCTTTCCCATGGATACACAAAAGTGAGATGTGGCACCGAAATCAGTCGTCTTCAACTCTTGCTTAACTTTTATAAAACCTCATCCTTGACATTATCATATCAATGATAGGGATGGCAGTGGACCGGGGAAAAATGGGGCCCCGCCCTGCGTCGCCCCCATTTGGACCGGGGATGAAGGGCATGAAATGGGGATGGAGGCGGGGATGAAGGTTAAAATCCATCCTCGGGAAGGGATGGACTTATGCTTTCCCCCGCCCCGCCCTGTCCCCGTTCCAATTCCCGCCTTGCCCTGCCCCGCTCCATCCCCAATCCTTCTAAGGGATGATAATAGATCTAGGGAAAACAGGGCCCCGCCCCACCTCGCCCCTGTTTGGACCAGGGATGGAGGACATGAAATGGGGGGGGAGTGGAGGTTAAAATCCATCCCCGTGCAGGAATGGAGGTTCGGATTTTGAGATGTTGCAGGGGCGGGGGCAGTCTGCCCCCGCCCCAGTCCATTGCCATCCCTAATCATTGATGAATAATAGAAGGATAGCATGCACCTATCACATGAAAGTATTTATCAATAGTTTCATCCCATTTTACCACAACAGAGCTATAGAATATTGGAATAGGGCTGTTGTATACTCTTTTTGTGGGGGCGCAGATCAGGTCACGCTGAACATGAGCGTTTTTGCTCATGCGGACACCGTGGCCATCTGTTTGCATTTTGGATGAATGCCACGTGGTTTTATTGACTTTTGAGCTTTTTAAAATGCAAATCGGACGGCCATGATGTCAGTATAAGCAAAAACGCTCATGTTCAGCGTGACCTGATCCGCTTCCCTTTTTTGGGGGACAAAGGGGGATTCTGGTATGAAAGTGAAAATGGAAACATATGGCTATTAGTGAAGCTAGTTTCTTCAACTTTTGGCTATGAGGAACTTGGTCCATAAGCTAAATATTCTAGGGTTCTGCCAAGCTGGTCATTGGCATTCTCAGATCTCCTGCTATTCTTATGCCCACAAGCTTTTCTCTTAGGGGTTATTTCACACTAGTAAGAAAAGACTCCATGGGAAAGGGATCCCATGACAGAGGAAGGCCAACCCATGTATGAGAAAGTGCATAGGTAAATGTATGGTCAACGTGAAAAGAAACTCATGATGACTGTGGTCCCCACAGGAAAATGGAGTTGTCATGTTTGTTTCACCTGCATACGGAAATGGAGGGTTTGATACATAAACACTCATTTTCATATGTAAATTGAGTGAAACAAACGATCCCTTAGCAAAAGATTTTCTCGTAACAAGTTTTCATAATTTCTGAATTCAATAGATTGTTTGGCATGTGGAAATTTCTTGGTGATTTGCTGCGAACAACCGTTTGTTAGATGGTGACTCTGAACGAAACCATGGAAACAGGACATTCAGGTGACTCTTCGGGAAGAGATAAAGAGTGCTTGTGAGTGTCGCCCGTTTGAACAATGTGATTACAGTTCAAGGATTTCTAATGAGATTTCCTGCCGTAAGATGGAGCTGGTAATAGACAATTTGGATGAGATGGAACAAGCCATCAACCAGTACAATGGAGGAAACTGAACTTTCTTGGGAGGCAATGCTAGTTTAGAAGCTGAAGATTCTTCAAAGGCCATGCATGAGCTTGTGCATGTGTTAACCAAGATCTTGTAGGATGATGCTCCCACTTCCATTGTCACTTGTAAAACTTCTGTGCAACGCTTATGAGAAACAAAAACCATTGCATATGCTTCTAAAATGTATTTATTTATTTATGAGAGAGAGAGAGAGAGGCTCATAGGTATTAGACTGATTGACGTGGCAAAGCTGATTTAGTGCATCAATTGCTCAAAATTTATGCTTGAGATGGAACTTTGAATTGCAAACACCAAAATCAAGTTTTATTGGATAATCTAACAAGCAAAAGCAGCCTGACTCGATAAACCAATGTATCTTCGTTTTTGCATTGATATTGACACCCAAAGAAATTGATGCTGCGATTCTAGTTCAAATTGTAGTCACTGTTTGGTGGTTATTTTTATGTATATGTTATTGTGCTTGACATTCACACAATTTTATATAGCATAGTTGTATAGTGATGGTGAAAGCTAATGGCACACAGTTATTTACTGGTCCTGGCACAACCAAGAAGGTGATTAGGAAAATCTATCAAAATGCAACTTTTAAGAGAGAGAGAGAGAGCACCGTATAAGAGAATGTCCTGCTAGTTACAAACATGACCCCTGCAGCTTGGTCAGGGACAGACCGGTCCCTGACCAGATGCTGTCCCATGTTTGATACGCATTGTGGTGCATGTATCAGATGGAACAAACAGCATCCGCATGACGAATTATAATGCATCAGTGCGGCACTTCAGTTGCACCTCTGGGGGTGCGACTGGTGAGTACTGGACAAAAAAAATGCTGCGCGGCATTTATCCGAACTCTGGTGTATCAAACACACCCTACAAGATCCTGTAATTTCTATGGCATGACAATCTTTATGTGACTATTGGACATTCTCATCACTTGCCTAGGCCATTGAGTTGCCCAGTTGCAAATTAGACTTCACAAAAGCAACCCTGCCCTTGAGTGTTGATCTCATGTCACTCTTTTCACCAAGCAAGTGGATTCTGAGTTAACCCAATCCGTGCTGAGCTTTTAAACCATTGACTACTCGGTTCTCACAACACGGTATGCCTCCTAATGATCTCCTTTTGGTACTGCATCCACATTTGTTGTTCCTGAACCATAAGCTGCTGCTTGACAGCCATATCAGACATTTGCACATATGCTGGAGTAATTGATAGCGATGCAGAGAATAGGTCTGATCCTAGTTGATAATTAGATTGGCCACTGTGGAATTGGCACCCCTTTGTGCTGAAAATGTTGGTGGATGAGGAGGCAATGAGAGCATGGGTGAGGGTGTGTGCACAACCATGCTGCTTTCGCTTCCGTTGCATAAGAATGGGTTGTAATTGTAGTAGCTCTGGTAGTGATTTTTATACATGAGAGCTTGATCATAGAGGTTATTCAGAAGAAATGCATCGAACCCGTTAGCCATTTTATAATTAGCCTCTTGGGACATGTTGTTAGCACTCTCTAGCAAGGCCACTTCCCATCCAACATGTTCTTGGGAACTAATAGAGGTGGAACTTGGTTGTTGTTGTTGTTGTTGTTGTTGTTGCTGCTGATGCTCTTCCTGCTCTATTACAATCATAGCCATTTTGTTAGATCTGCTGGTTTCTTTTATATTTATGGATCTCTCATCACTTTCTTCCTTTTTCACTTGCTTCTCACTGGCAACTGTTTCATCCTTCGTTTGAACTTCTTGACTTGGATTTTTTGCCGAGGGTGCCGGTAATGATAACTGCAAGGAGACTTGATTTTGTGGTGAAGGCGAAGAAGACTGATTTCTGTGATCCTTTATGAAGTCTTTGAGAGTGCTTAGAGTCTTTTCCGAGATCTTCTGCACTCTTGGGTACTCAGAAGTCCTTCCCACACCTATTCTCCTAGACAGCCCATAGAAGTCAGCAAGCTCATCAAATTGCCGAGCTGCTCTGTTAAACACCTCAAATGCATCCTGGCATGCAGGATGCGGCAATTGACAGAAACTATCATGCAGCACGGCTAGGCCATCTGATATGTCGCGGTACAAATCGAAGCTCTCACGAACCACAGAGTACAGTGAGATTTGAATCAACCTAAGATTGAAGAAAAACACACATGATCTCAACTTGTTCAAAACCATGTAAAATTCATACATCATATTGGTTGTCTGAAACAGGAGTATGTGAAGATTTGGAACAACCAAGAGGGAGAAAGAACTTGGCTAAATCTTACATAGTCTGCTCAGTTTGTGTAACATATCGAATGTTAGGAGAGCAGTGCTAGGAGAATGCAGTGGGATTTTGCGATTTAATTTCAACCATACCACTTTTCATATTGCATGCTGTACTGAATTCTTCATATACTGCATGAAGTTTTTTACTTTTCATTCTAAAAGTGGGAAAAATTCATCTAGGGGCCAACCTTTTGGTCTTAATCCCAAGAAACAGACCATGTTTCTGAATTTCCTGATATGGACCTTTGTTTACTAGAATCTGCCAAACAGAGACCTACTCTCAAACGAGTCATGTTTCCTACGACATTGGAGGTTAACCTGAGGTCTCTATTTGTCAGTTTTCAGGAAACCGCCCATATAAGGAAATTCAGAAAAGAAGAACGATTTTTGAAATTAAGGGCAAAAAAGTTAGGCCATCATGAAATTTTTCCTAAAAACAGCAACCAGTAGGTGAATGCCACGTGGCTCTTTTTTTTTTTTTTTTAAAAGCTGAGATGGCATTGGTCTAAAGTCCACCATTGACATACACTGGAAATGCAGCCAATGTCTGAGAAGTACATCATATCCCATGGCCTCCTATCAAAACAGGCAACCAAGTGATGAATGTGCTTATGGTCCTTCACCAACCCGCACCACCATGTCATTATATTCAGGAATCAGGATACTTGCTAGTTGGTCCAGGACTTAGAAAATTTCTCATCGGAGAAGAAGCTGGACTTTTTTTCTAGGATCAGGTGCAATGTGAATGCACACTTTTGCTGCTGCTGCTGTATCTGATCACCCACCATCTGCTGTTGGGCTCCACAGCTGACAGGCTGTATCCAAAAGATGAAGGGTGATCAGGTGCAGCAGCACACCAAAAGTGTGAAATCACATTGCACCTGATCTTCCCTCATTTTTTCCCCTTGTCAAATGATTGAAAGCTCACAAGGCCGAAAACAAAACCAAACATCTAGAAAAAGAACTGCACCAACCTACTGTACTTGGCCTGGCCAGTTGGTCTGGTTGCTAGGATTCGCTCAAGCAAACTTTGCCAATACAAGATCTTATCGAGCACCTCGGTTGGCTTCATGTAACCGACGGGCTCAAGATTCTCTCTGGACCAGTGGCGCTTGCTCATGCACATCCTCCCCCGGAGCTTCCCCATCAAAGAGCAGTCCAGCCTCTTGTCGACATAGAGCGCAAATGTTCGAACAAATGCAGTGTAGTCCCACGGGCGTGAGTTCGAGTTGTCATGGAAGTTGGAGAGGTTGAGGAGCCTGGAGCCGTGCTTCATGGTGCCAAGGATCTCATGGGCCAAGGAAGGATTGCCATCTTGCAGGAGTCGCAGGATGAGCATTAGCGACTTGAGTGCGACGATCCAATTGTGGGTGCGGCCGATGCGCCTGGCGAGGGTCCGGACGCAGGAGGTGGAGCAGGCCTTGGAGGTGGAGGTGAGGAGGAGGACCTCATTCACGTAGCGGTCCTCAATGGGGACCTCCTCATGTGTGGTGGCCTTCAAAACCGCAACATCTACGTTGTAGCGCTTGGTGCTCGATACCTTGGCTAGCCCAATGCTTGTTTGGTCCTTGATAGCATCGACTGCTTTCCTAAGCCTGCTACGCATGGTGTAGAAACCAAATCTCTCTCTCTCTCTCTCTCAAATTCTACCACCCTCTTAGATATACCAAAAGCGTATGCTGAAGACCCAAGGCTACCCCCCTCTCTCTCAAATTCTACCACCCCAAGGGTCCAAGCACCAACCCTAAGAGTTGATGATCAAAGATGTTTTGAAGTTGTCCTTCATTTAAACTAGAGATTTGTCCATCTAGTTTAGCTATTTCTAGACCTTTAAACTGGAGAGTTGTCCATCTTTTTTAGCTCTTTTTAGGTTGCTAAGAGTATGGAATCTACCTGTCATTATTAAGGCCTCCGTGTGGTTGGTGGTCAACATGACAATCTCTCTCTCTCTCTCTTGAAGAGAGAGAGATCAAAAGGGTCTTTAAGGTAACAATCGTTAAGAGTTGATAATCCAAAAAGTGTAGTGAAGAGGATGGCCTTTCCTTTAAACTAGAGAATTGTCTATCTATTTTTTGCTATTTTTAAGTTTGTTAAGGATGTGGAATCTAGCTAAGGCCACCATATGGTTGGTGTTGGTCAACATAATTGGACACTGAGATGAAACTTGGCTGACTTTGCTCGAACTTAATCCAGGTTGTGACAAACGTCCCCTTTTCCGAGTTAGGGGATCGGAAATTAAGCTGGGCCATGTGAAATTGAGGACTTGGTGAGCTTGTTTGCGATTTTTTTCCTGGAATAGAAGATGGGAAGAACATGTCAACTGTCTAGAGGACGAAACGGTCGGTGTTCTGTTCTTGGAGGATTAATTAGTAAGTGTTTGGTAAGATGACTTGTCTCTATTTTTCTTATTCCTTTTTCGTGTAATCTTCACAATGCGTGCAAACCCCTCTCTCTCTCTATATATATATCTATCTATCTTTATATATATATATATATATATATATATATATATATATATATATATATATATATATATATATATATATTGAGAACCATAGCATGTGTCACAAATAAGAACACATCGCACATATTTGTTCCAAGGTATAATTAAGTATTTGGTACCATACTATCGACCTTGACAAAACCATAAATATAAAAAAAATGTCCGTATTGTAGAACAAAAATGACATGTATTCGGATAAACTTTACAAATTTTGAAAATCCACCAGTGTCCAAAACCGTGACTTTTCGATTGTAAAATGATATTTTCACCCTTGGCACAAGTGAACTTCTTTCACATATGCAAACCTCCTCAAATATTCAAATATGTGAATTTTCTCTTATTGCGCTTTTGAAGTATCACAAAATGCCCATCATGCTTTTAAAGTGTCGCTAAAGGCTTTAGAGACGCTAAATGGCCATCTCACTTTTGAGGTGTTAGTTTTTTTCAACAAACCCATCTCGCTTTTGAAGTGTCATTTTTTTCAACAAACTGATTTTGCTAAAAATTGCAGGAGCACGTTCACAAATGTGTGAGAACATTCGTGAGCGAAGGTCAGTTCATTCACAAATGTGAAAGCATGTAAGAGGACATTTACAAATGTGTGGGAGGACATTCTCATATTTGAAAGAAAATTCACATATTTGAATATTTAGGAGGGAAGTTCGTATATCAGAGGAAATTTGCATGTGCCGAAAAGTTGCGGTTTTGGATACGGGTGGATTTTCGAAAATTGTAAGATTTTTCAAAAAATACATTATTTTTTTGTACAGTACAAACATTTTTCGTAAATATAAATCATAGTAACAATATATATATATATATATCAGCAATTTTTTGAAATCTAACAATTTTATTGGAGGACTTTTGGAAACGAATATAGAGCAATATTTTCACAATATTGTGCTTTATGGCAAAACTATCATGTTATTAACACATTGTTTTATGTTTTTATGTTTTAAACATTTTTTCTTATAATTTTATACGTTTTCATTAAATTTAAATATGCTGATAGTTTCCAGACAGCTATTTAAATTTATCATGAGGTTTTCCTTTGTCGAGAAAATCCTGATTATCAGATCTGTGACTATGATATAAACCCACTGATCCGGTGGATGCAGTTATCATGTAGAAATAATATAAGCATGGTTTAGAACAAGATAATTTGATGAAAAAATCCACCTTTTCTGATTAGGAATGCAAACAGATAGGATCCGGAGCAGCTACATACATGGGTGTCAGATCCGGATGGAATCCAGAACATCCAAAAATTGCAAAACCTCACTTCTGGATCCGACCCATTTGCATCCCTTTTTGGAAAGCCTCATCGCTCTGTGATCTAGCTAAAATACTTCGGTTGGCATGAAAGGCAGGGATGTAAACGGTTCAGATTCAGATCAGTGTTGCCAATACCAGATCTGGTTAATCGGATGTTGCATAAATGGATTTGGATTCAAATGGTGAAAAGCTCGTACCAAATCTGCTTTTTTACAAATAGATTTGGATATCCATTAAATCAGGATATCTGTCAGATTCATTAGCAAAAACCAAAACCATATCTGATTGTGATTATAATTGGATGTAGTGGCTTCGGCTTACCAAATCTAAGCATACAAAGCCAGGTTCGATTGGATTTTGGGTAAAATTCCTAAAGGCGGTTTTCAAACCAAATTAAAAAATTCTTCATCATAAATATTACCAAATAGATTATGATAATCGCACTTCGGGTCTGGTCTACCAGATATTCACCAAATTAATAAGAGTCGACGGGAAATTTTAAGACACTACCTGCCACCAGGACATGCATTTGGATGTGGACATAGACCTTTGCTTGCCTTCGGATAAACCACCTCTGGATCATAGACCTAATCATGCATATGATATATTGCTTTAATCCTGTGCTTGCTATGTTAAATAATAGTAATGATAGGGTACTCGTGGAGTACCTACTCCCATCTAATAAAGGCTTCAATTTTTCGAAAAATCTTAGCATCTTTTTGTTGATCAAACCCCACAGATATGAATTTTGAAGCTTGCTACAATCATTATTTTAGTGAAAAATAAATTTTGGATCATGTGAATATAACACACATGCAAGGTTTTTATGATTTTAAAAAATCAACAATCATTCACAATGTATCAAAATTTCATGACTTAAAAAAACTGAATTTTATGTTAAAAAAACATGATTTAAAATATGATTCCTATCAAATAAGCTGCGTTAACTACTTCTATAAGTTATGATTGAGAAGATGCAACCTACAACCATGATTTCTATTAGGTGGGAGTAGGTGCTCAGCCGTAGCATTAGTAATTAAAAAAAAAAAACGGTTTCTCTATCTCTAAAAGCGCGAGAGAGAAGAGAGCCTTCTCCATTACCCTACCACATAAAACAAGCTCACCTTACGTGTACTATCCATAGTGACAAATATCACCAGATTTATAAAAATCTCGTGATAATATCGCAAGAAATTGCCTTAAAGTTTAAAACAGCAATTTCTCGTGAGATATTTAAATTCTCGCAAGATTTATGAAAAAACATAAATACTGCGATTTAAATGCGATATTTATGTTTTAGACGACTATTTATCATGAAAAACATGTATTTTTATTTTTAAATAAATTTATTAATATTTTCTTATAAAAAATAAAAAATTATTTTTAAAAATTATTTTTTTATTACCAAGATTTGGCCAAAAAAATGCAAGATTTATGAAAAAATTTTAATTTCTCCATTTAAAACGTTTGTTACTATGGTACTATCTAGCTGAAAAATTATATCCGAAGCTCTTGTGGAATTAAAAATAAAAAATCATAGCAGAAGCTGTAAATGGTCCGTTTATCGATAATGTACTTTAGATCATGTTTTTTTATCATTAAAACATGATTTTTAAGCAATAAATATTTTGATAGATAGGGAAGCTGGGGGACAATACCTTGAGGTTTCAACCTCAGATCCCTGGGTTATGATAGTATGACCTAGCCATCTATCCAACCATCTCATTTGACCCTTGTGATATATTTTGGGCTGCTACACTGTAAACACCCCAATTTTTCACTCACTTCCCTGACATTTCCACCAAGCATCATCATCCAGCCTCTGAAATCGTCGAAAGGCAAAATGGTCATTTTCTGAGCCTGGAAACCCGCAAAAGTCCAAATTTCATCTGCAACTCTCAAAATTTCTCTATTTTAGCTCAGATGTTCAAAATTCTATCCCTGACAGGAGACAGAAATCTCCAAATCTTGATTCAAGATTACATTTCATAAGACATATCATTACATAGCATTGCATGAACATTTCATATCACTACACTGCACAACATGTCATTTCGAGGTCCAGAACTCTCGATTTCAAAAGTTTTAATACAAATTCGAATTTCAAATCTTTTCAAAATCAATTTCAAAACCCTGGGTCTTCAAAATTATCAATTCTTCCCATTTTACCCCCAGGACTCTGAATTTCAAAATATTTCCTCAGGAAAACAATCTGGATAGTTTTCAATATGGATTTCAGCCACTTCATCTCAGATCTTACCTCTTTTGTCAGCAATTCCCAATATCAATCTTTTGCAAAATCACCCCACAGGGGCCAACTCTTTCAAAATTTCTGTTTTGCCAATTAGTCCAAAATTTTATGAAAATTCCAAAAAGAGGTTTACTGTCTTGTCCTTATTTCAATAAAGAAGCAATGTGGGGCCCATCCTGAGGTGGTGCCACATAGGCTTTTCTTTTGAAAAACCTGAATTTTGAAAAACCCTAAAATATAGGAGCCTTGTCCCTGGATTGGCACCACTAGACCACTTTCTCTCTCCTCCCATTCCCCTGCCATGTGTCAGCGTGGGGTTCACCTAGAGGTGACGCCACGTGTCATTTTCTCTCTCCTTCCATCCTTCGACACGTGTCAATGTGGGGACACCTTAAGATGGCGCCACATGTACACCATCTTCACCCTGTGCCATGTGTCATTCCAAGGTCACCATGAGATTCCAAGTGTCATGTGTTGTCCTGTTCAGAAAAAGTAAAGCTTGTCTCCCTTGAGGTGGCGCCAGTTGAAGTGTGTCTCCTGCAGAGGACATGTGTCAATCTCTCCCTCATTCAGAAAAAGCAGACTGACACATGTCTCTCCCTACTTTTCTCAGAAAAGTAAGTGACACATGTCACTCCTTGCTTCGTTCAGAAAAAGTAGAGGACACGTGTCACTCTTGGCCTTCTTTAGAAAAAGCAACCATTCAAAAAAATTCAAACAAGGCCTAGGTGGCGCAAATCCTGAACTTTACTTTTTCCATCTGGTCTGAGATGGCGCCACATGTTCCTTGTTCCTCCCTCCTGCCACATGGCATTATAGGAGCCACCCTGAGGTGGCGCCACATGGCCACCCTCCCTTCTTCTAGAGCCAACCTCATTTGAATTTCAAATTTCTTCCCTAAGGTGGCACCATCTCAAGAACCTCCTCCAGCAAGCTGACACTTGTTAGGTATGAAACCACCCTGGACTGCCACATGTCCAGATCTCCTTTCATCAGAAAAAGTAGAATTCAAACCCCTCTGAGGTGGCGCCATAAGGGAGATTCCTGCAGAGAGAATCAAGCAAAGTTTTGAAAATTTTCAAACTCCTCTACTGAGGTGTCTCACCCACAAAATTCACATTTTATTTATTTCAAAAATCCAAAATGGCATGCCTTGAGATGGCATCACATGGAAGGTCCAGATTCACTGTGTTTGAATTTCAAAAATTTCTACAAATACTCTAGCCCACACCCAGTACAGGAGGAGCTCTTGTTTGAGAACTGAACTTCAAAATTCCATTTTTTTCTTTTTTGGTTTCCTCTGGATTCACGCTTTCTCTGGAGCCCATTATCAAGGTAGCCGTTCATTTCGGGAGTTCCAAAACTGCAAAAAAACGCAAGGTAAACCCCTATTTCAATCGATTTTATCATGACAATGCCTTTGGTTTGATTCGTATTGTCGTTTTGAAGAAAGAGCTCATCCGATGGATGGATCGAGCTATTCTCATAAAATGATGTATATCAAAAGTATTTTTTTTTATGCTTACTTGATTCAAATTTTTGCATTTCATCATGTTCATTCATTAAAATAGGGTAGATTTATATTTTGTTTCATTAAAATAGTATGCTCTATGATTTTTTTTGATGTTTCATGCACTCAGCTTCATTTAGGTAACTCTCTGTTTTTGTCAGTCAGTCCACACGTCATTTCATGCATTTATTTTTCGTTAAAAATACTGAGAAAATCCTAGTATGCGCCCATTGGTGTTCCCAACAATCTGCCAAAAATTCTTAATGATTTGAATTTATTTACTATGGTAAAAGTTCAAAATGGTAGGTCGGGTTTTGTTACCCGGGATACGTTTTAAAAATTTATCTCCTAATTGTAAAATCGATATCTCTCTCATATGAGGTCCGATTTTCGATCCGAAAGATGTTCTGAACTCGAGACAATGTCTATTTTTTAATATGATTTTTTTCAGATTTTCTTGAATTTTTTTGATGTCTGACAAAAATCCGAGAGCTCGGGACACATGTCAGAGCCTGATTTGGGCCTCTGAGACTTTGGATAGACTTAAGTCGATGGGTTCTCTTTGGATGTTACTTCAAATCGGAATCTGTAAAAAGTGAATGTCATGTTCAAAATGTCCTATGTTTTCATCTGAAATTTTATGATTTTTAGAATAGTCTTAATAGGAGTTTCAGATTTTTCTTGTCAGTCTTCTATTTTTTGATATTTGTCTGTTCTGTTGATTTAGGTAAGTATTGTCACATTTTTATCTCTGTTCTTGTTGATCAAATGCCAAAATCATAAAAATGAAAGTTGTTCCTGCATCTGTCAGTAGTTTTTCATTTAATTATCAGAATTTTTTGTGGTTGATTGTTATTTGTTTTGTATTTTATATTAGATCAGGTCGATTTTTCCTCCGTCAGAGCTGAATTCCTGTTACCGAACTCACCGTAGTTCAAATCCAAAGGCTGTAAAGGCCAAAAGTGTTCAATTTTGGGTCCTTTAGCAGTCTGCAAAATCTTAGATGTTTTCATGGTGGAATTTTAGTATTATCACATTAAGTATTACATTTGGTTCAGGTCCATAGGTGAAATCCGCCTTTTTAGGATTTTCTTTAAATTTCTGCGTCCCAACCATGTCATTTTGTGAGTTTTAGCATTCTAGGTTGTTTATCAGGATAAAGAGATGCTTCATACCGAATTTGGTGTGATTTGAAATTCATTTGAGGCTCGGTTTAGCCATATTATCGAAACAGGGCCCCGCGGGACCCTGATCCAAGCGAAAATCAAGCGAAATTCGTTATTTTTGATGAATGATAGCATGTCAAAATTCTGATTTTACAATCCTAATGTGTTTAGCAGCATGTCATCATGCCTCATACTACATTTCATTATCATTTGTTTCAATATGAATTTAAAAATCTCAATTTTACCAAAATTTCCTTCAAAAAACCCTGATTTTAAAGGTGTAACCTTAATATTATGGATATTTTGGTCATTTTGACTATAATTTCGAATTTCAAACTATTTTCTACTGAATTTCTTGCATTTACATCATTTCAAATATCAAGAAAGCATGAAAATAGGGTTTATATCCAACTAAGTCCAATAATTTCAGAATATTATTAGAAAATCTTGGAAAAACCCACATATTTGAGCTAACCCCATTTCAAGTTTGGCAGGGACATTCAAAAGAAGGAACTGAAGTCTTCAATTTCCCTTTCTTTCATTTATTTAGTGATGTAATAATATAAATTTTGGAATAAGAGATTTAATTTTCTGCTTAGACTAGGATGCATATCATATAGTTGAATTTATGCAATATCTTGTTTATGTGATTCATGCATTTTATTTCAAAAGCACTATGGATGTACACAAATGGCACATGCACCAACTCTTAGGGAGTTGATGAACTCGGCGGAGTCCATATTTACGACCCTAGTAAGAATATGAACGAGACCTAGATCCATCATCTTTCTACCAGTCACATTGAACCTACACTCTTGGGCTATCTTCAAAATGCACCTCATATTTCCAATTTTGCAAAATATTTTGAATTAAATCAATTAAACTCTGAACATGTTCATGGCCACAGTCAGAATATGTGAAGGATTTACTTTGACTTAATACACATTTTTCAACAAATTTCTCAGAAAATCTTTCCAAATGTTATTTTCAAAGTGCATTCATCCATTCAAATCATCTGCATCATGGCATCATCTGCTTTTCCCATGATTTTCTCAAGAAAATTTCATTCTCAAGAAAATCGATTTCTCAAGAAACTCTGAGAATTTTTCAAAATTGGATTGTCCAAGTTAAGTTTTCCCACGATTTTCCCTGGAAAATATTATTTTCTTAAGATTTTCAAAAAAGGAATTTCTCATCTTTCTCAAGATCAAAATCGATTTTCCAATATTTCAGGGATAAGATTCTTAGGATTTCAGTTTTCTCAGTTTCGACTTTCCATCTCCAAAGAATTTTACAATGAATTTCAATCATTTTCCAAAGAAAGCTTTCAAAACTTGAAGTTTTTCTGACAAGCATTTTCCCTTCAAAGATTTACCCCCCTTTTCTCAAGAATTCTCTCCATTTTCCCAGGATTTCCTCCATTCATGATTTTCCCACATCTTTATGAAATTTCTCGTGATTTCAAAACCCTTTCATCTGAGTTTTCTGAGAGATGGACTTTCATCCTTTTCCTGAGAAATATTTTCCAACTCCAAAGCATTTTGTGAGCATACATCATGTTTTCCAACCTACATTTTACAAAAAAAAAATTCATAGCACATGCCTGAATTCTCTGTGCATTTAGGATAGAACACGATTTTGATAATTTATCTAAGTCAAGCATAATTTTAGTTTTTGGTTCGATTACCCCTGTTAAAGGCGGCAGGAACGGTCGAACCTCGTACCGACAGGTCGAGCCCCATCCCATGCATTTTCCCGCGATTTTCAAAACGGAGGCAAATATTTCAAAACAAATTTCCAAAATTCCGGTCAAGTTTGAATCGCGAAAACATTTTCCTCTTTCTCTTCCGCAGGGAAGGGTAGCCCAAGTGGTAGTGGGCATGAGGGAGGGGAAGGATCTGACCCTTTTGTCCCAAGTTCGACTCCCATTGAGTGTGCGAGTGCCTTTAACTGGTGGGCTTTGTTAATTAGGGCTTGGGTGTCGATGACCCCACCCAAGGTTTGCCTCACGTGGTGGTGGACCCATTGGGTGACCTAGTTCTCGGTTAAGGTTCCTGAAAAGACAAAATATTGTGGCCTGCTAATTTTTGAAGCCCCACAAAATATTTGATTATAAGTGCCAAATACTGAAATACGTGATCCAAAACTCATCTTTTACTAAACAAATTATATAAATCATATGGGTAGAATTAATTCTACAATTTTTTTTTAAAAGGATGTGAACGTAATGTTGTTTTCTTCATAGATATTTTTTGAAAGAAAATGAAATTCATTCTGCCCAAAAACTGCGAGAATGAGATTTGTGGCACTTATTTATGTATGGTTATATTGTCACAGGGACACCATTTTGGTGCTGCCTCTCTGGTAACACGGGCAGACATTTTCGGACACTGACACGTACGGTTCACATTTTAATATTAATTTATTATTTAAAAAAAATTTATTGACATGTGTCATTTTTGGTTAAAAATTGGCTGATTCAGCTCAATTTGGTTCATAATGGGAACCGGAAATTCCGTGTCCCATGCGATTCTAACAAAGTTTGTTTGAGTGCTATTTTGGAACAGCTATAGCTCAAAATTCAGTGAGAGGATCAGGTCAGAGGTGCCTTGGATGCCGTTCATCTTAAAAAATGACTCGTCAAAACAGGGAATAAGGCTCATTGTGAGCCGTTCATTTCACTACAAGAAAAATGTTAATTAGCGACGGAAATTTGCGACGGATGTTTTCCGTCGCAAATTAGCGACGAATTAGCTAGAGAAAACTTTCTTCATGAATCCGTCGCTAAGTAGCGACGGATTAGCGATGAAAGTTTTCTCTAGCTAATCCGTCGCTAATTAGCGACGGATTAACGACAATAATTGTTTCGTCGCTAATTTTCAATACCAGAAAAACATTTTAGCGAGGGATTTAGCGAGGGAATTTTTCCGTCGCTAATTAGCGACGGAAAAATTCCCTCGCTAAATCCCTCACTAATTTTCGATTTAAACCTAGCGCGAAATTTTCCCTCTCTCCCTTTCAAAATTTAAATTGATCGCGCTCGATTTAAATCGACTTCTTCGGAGGACGTCGACGTCGGAGAGTGCGTTGGAGAGCATGTACATGAGAGTGGAGGACGGCGACGCCAGAGGACGGTCGGCGATAGCTGGAGGACGTCGGCGCCGGTTCACGGAGGACGAAGACGCCGGTTCACGGAGGACGGCGACGCTAGTTAATCACGGAGGATGACGACAACGCCGGTTCACGGAAGATGACGTCGCCGGTTCATGGAGGACGCCGACGCCGGAGAGCACCGATTCACGGAGGATGGTTCACGGAGGACGGCGACGCCGGAGGACGGTCGACGATCGCTGGAGGATGTCGGCGCCAGTTCACGGAGGAGGACAACACCTGTTCACGGAGGGCGGCGACGCTGGTTCACGGAGGATGACGGCGAAGCCGATTCACGGAAGATGATGGCGCCGGTTCATGGAGGACGGCGACGCCGGAGAGCATCGGTTCACGGAGGACGGTTCACGGAGGACGACGATGACGCCGATTCACGGAGGACGACGATGTCTGTCGGGTGCGGTATAAGTCCGGCTTATTGCTGCCGGAATACCGCCCGACAGGGATCATTTTTTTTATTTTTTTTTTAAATTTAGCGACGGATTAGCGACGGATAACGTCCGTCGCTAATCTGTCGCAAATTAGCGACGTAATTAACGACAAATAAGTTTTTCCGCTAATTAGCGAGCAAAAATTCGCGATGGCCTCTATGCATCGCTAATCCGTCGATAAACTGTTTAGCGACGGATTAACGATGGATATAAACCATCACTAATCCATGATTTTCTTGTAGTGTTTTAAACCATTCAAATGCCGTTCATCCCAAACACGAACGACATCTGTGAAAAATCATGGGGCCCATCTAAGTGATGGGCATCTCACCTGTACAGGTTTAGATGTCGTTCATCATCTTGAGATCAACTGCATCCAAAGGAGCCCTGACGGTATTCACACTCTCACCTGATCTAACCTCCAAAAAGCATTTTGCTTGACCCCTATATATCAAGCGTTTTTCTTTTGATGATGATAATTGTTGTGATGATTATGATGACAGCAATTCGGATTCAAATTCTAGGGGACAGAAAAATAGTAATAGGGAAAATTCAATTTAAGGGTCAGACTTTTGCCCTTAATTTTAAAGATGGTCTCATATTTCTTAATTTCCTGATATGGGCCTTTATTTATCTAAAAGCCGTCCAAAAAAAAAGACATGCTTTTATTATTCTGTGAATTGCGGTTATTATATCTGAAATCAAATTACAGTAAGAGCCTTCTTAATCAAATATTCAAAATATTTGCCCTTTCTTTCTTATGTGGATATATGAGTATTTTTCAATTTCAAAAGACAATATGAGAAACAAAAAAAAAATCATGTTGGTCAAGATGATGGATCTTAACCTGAGGCCTTTATTTGATGTTTTTTATAAAAGCTGTGGCCCCATATCAGGAAATTTAAAAAGTTGAGGTCCAATTTTGAAAATAGTGAAAAAAATAGCATCCTGAATAATTTTTTTTCCATATCACATAAATAGTGATGATGGCATTGTTATTGTAATAATGTTATCATTGGGGTCGAATGGTTAGCTGGAAAGTAAGAGCGCACTATCATAAGTGGGTCACATGTTCAAATCAGGTAGGGCAGACCCGCACATACTTTACAAAGTACTCAGGCCACACAAAACACAGAAAATAGCTCCATTTAGAGAAACCACCTTAGGATCATAGACCTAGGTGCACTGGCTCCTCTCTGAATGCCATACTTACGGTCGCTGTCCTGTCAACAACAGGGCTTACCTAGAAAGAGAAACAATTTTGCAACCTTTTAGTTGCACACACACATCCACCCAATTGAGCCGCCAACCTACATCCCTAATCTTTTTTTGACATAAAAGATAAATAAATGTTATATAAACTATTTAAACGAGATTGGACTAGCTAGTCATATGGGAGGAACACTCGTTGTTCATACGTAACTCGGTTCACTGAGTTCACTTGACGAGTCCAAACCAGTTTCGCGCAAGCTGAACCAAGCCACCCACGAGCAGCTCGGTTCATTTACCAGCCCTAACTACATCTGAATATACAAATAATAGGTCAATGTTTTTAGCGGCACTGAAACTTTTTTCTTTGACATTTACAAAGAAACCACTTCCTGGACCGGAGACTTAGCCCCGTTGGCTTTACCTGCTGTACTTATGGTCACTGTCCTGATAGCTTAAAACTCTATGGGCTAACCCCACCTCCATGGAGTCACCATAGCGGCATTGAACTTAGTATACCCTCTTTTAATAAAAAAATGCGGTGTAAGAAATCAGTTTCTTGACATGAAATTTCATGATATATGCTCATTGATACCTTACTTTTCACAACTATTTTTTGCTGACATTAATGTGATCAATACATCATGATGCGATTTAAGAAATCAAAATATAATTCCTTTTTTTTTTAAAATCCAATTTAAGCAAATCAATATTGACAGGTTAATTTGCCTAAATTTCTTAACAATTAACAATCAAATATTAAAATCAATTAAAAAAATTATTAAAATATTGAAAATCGGCTGAGGGCTGAATCGGCCGGTATGGAATCGATTTTGAGCTGATGGACACTGGTCAGTACTTAGTACTCTTGAAAGAAAGTTAAAAAAACCGAATCACCTCGATCAACTGCGCAAAATCCGGCTTGACACTACCAAGTCTTTTTCTAGTCCCGATAATGGCACATTTTTTGTGCCTTAGCACCTGATCACCCTCCATCAGGTCATGGGTAGGGGTGGCAAAACCTGACACGACCCGCCATCCCGCTTATTAAACGGGTCGGGGTTGGGCTTAAGCCAACCCATTTAATAAACGGGTCGACCCGCCTAACCCGTTTATTAAACGGGTCGGGTTCGGGTTGGGGGTATGCCAACCCGCCAACCCGACTGACCCGTTTAATAAATGGGTTAGGCGGGCGGGTCAACTTGCTAACCCGACCCACCAACCCGCCCGCTAGCCACCAACCCGTTTTCCGGACCCAATCCATTTATTAAACGGGTTGGTGGGTCATGTCGGGTTACCCGTTTATTAAATGGGTCGGGTTAGTGTTTGCCACAGCCGACCCGTTTATTAAATGGGTCGGGTTAGTGTTTGCCACAGCCGACCCGTTTAATAAACGGGTCGGGTTCGGATTGAGGTATGCTGACACGGCAACCTGCCAACCCGACCCGCCAACCCCACCCAATTGCCACCCGTAGTCACGGGCCTCACATCACACCTAGCAGGCCCTATCTCCAAAGAAGGAGGGTGATCAGGTGGGTAAGGCACAAAAATTGTGCCATGTGATGGCACTTGATCCGGGCTCGTCTTTTTCTGAGGATGACGATTGAGATGACAATTGAGTTTTGGTTTTTTTTCTGCTCAATCATTTTAGATTCAAGTTGCACTTGAGTCATCACCTACTTTGCAAACAGTAATAGTAATAAAAAAAAGTGACATCATCATTATTACTGTAATATTGTTATTATTATTATTATAACAATCACGTCATCAATAATGATACTATCATATTATTATTCCTATATATCACACGCCCGTGTGGTGCTAGTTCGGCAAAAGTGTTACTATATCCATAATTGAATGGAAGAATGTAGGATGAAATCCACCGTATGACAAATGATCTGTAGCTCTACTCTCCCTTTGGATACAAAAACATTCTATTGGGGAAAGTCGGGAGGGTGGTGTATGTTCCCCCCCCGATGATTCACTGAATCCCACGTCTGTGTTCGGGGCTTTGAATGAGCACCACGTATACAAGCACATGGGGCTCGTATTTCCGTGTATGTTGACATAACTTTGCATCGGACTCTGGTGTTGTTGCAAAGACTTAAGTACCCTTTCTTGTTATTCTTCTCATAAAGTGATGGTTTGAGAAAATGACAAAAATGCCCTTCATTCAAAAAAGAAAAAACAAACAGTTCAAAAAAGGACAAACATGTCCTCCATCCAGAAAGTCGAGAATGATGTTGACTCTTCAAAGTCTTCTTCTTCTTTCTCCGTTCAAAAAAATGACAAACATGTCCTCCATCCAGAAAGTCAAGGATGATGTTGACTCTTCAAAGTCTTCTTCTTCTTTCTCCGTAAAACACTGTAAAACCCTCTCTCTTTCTCTAGAGAAGAAATCAAGGGAGGCAAAGAGTTCTCCCTGGAGAAGGCCATGAACATCAACCCTCTCACTATCTCTCCCTTCTCTCTCTACTTCTGTGCACATCCAACAGACGAACCTACATTGCTCCATCAAACACCGACTGACCTGCACACTGACTGTAGCATCATTCAACTTGAAGAGTTGTGGAGTCTGATTCAGAGTTTTTACCCTTACAGAAGGGGGGTCTGAGGGCTCCTCCCATCATGGGTAGCATCATTCAACTTGATTCGTTGTGGAGCCTGATTTAGAGTTTTTGCCCTTACAGAAGGGGGGTCCGGGGGCTCCCCCCCGACGCAGATCCCGTGTGTCGTGGTCAAAAAATGCATAGGGGGTCCAGGGGGGGCGCCTGGTGGGGGGCTCGGGGGGCAGCGCCCTCCGGACCAAATTTTTTTGGGGCCTTCCAACAACGATTTGTAGTGTTATCGAGCTTTCCTACAATGATTTGTAGTATTTTCGGATCTTCAACGAGCCCCACAACAATTTATAGTGTTATCCAGCTTTTCAACAACGATTTGTAGTGTCTTCAACAAATCACTATAGCGATTTATAGTGTTTTTGGATCTCACTATAGCGATTTGTAGTGTCTTTCGCAAATCGCTATAGCGATTTATAGTATTTTTGAATCTCACTATAACGATTTGTAGTGTCTTTCGCAAATCGCTATAGCGATTTATACTGTTATTCAGTAAGCAAATCACTGTAAATCGCTACCCGAATTAGAACCAACTTGTCAGGGCCATATCTCCCTAACCGGAGGTCATATTCCAAATTCATAAAAAGTGGTGTTTTCGTTATTGAGTCTAGTTTATTCTTGTAAATTTTAAGCAATTTCTGTTGTCATTTCATTCCCCATTTTAACTAAAAACTAGACCCTTATTATTTTGTGTTATTTGAGTTGCACAACATCATTCTCGCTTGACATCCACATCTTGATTCTGGCATGCTCCCTGTTGGATTTTCCATTGATTTCTTTCAACCTTGCTTGGAACAAACATATGTCTTTCTCACCATGACACTTTGTGCATTTTTTGACCATGACACCCGGGACCCGTGTGGGGGGGAGCCCCCGGACCCCCTCCTGTAAGGGCAAAAATTCTAAATCAGGCTCCACAATGAATCAAGTTGAACGATGCTACCCACGCTGGGAGGAGCCCCCAAACCCTTCTCCTGTAAGGGCAAAAACTCTGAATCAGGCTCTACAACGAATCAAGTTGAACGATGCTATCCACGTTGGGAGGAGCCCCCAAACCCTCCTTCTATAAGGGCAAAAACTCTAAATCAAGCTTCACAACTCATTAAGTTGAATGATGCTACCCACGCTGGGAGGAGCCCTCAGACCCCCCTTCTGTAAGGGTAAAAACTCTGAATCAGACTCCATAACTCTTCAAGTTGAATGATGCTACCCACGATGGTAGGAGCCCTCAGACCCCACTTTCTGTAAGGGTAAAAATTCTAAATCAGACTCCACAACTCTTCAAGTTGAATGATGCTACCCACGTTGGGAGGAGCCCCCAGACCCCTCTCCTGTAAGGGTAAAAACTCTGAATCATGATTTACAACTCATTTAGTTAAATGATGCTACCCACATTGGGATGAGCCCCCAAACTCTCCTCCTGTAAGGATAAAAACTCTAAATCAGGCTCCACAACAGTCAATGTGCAGGTCAGTCGGTGCTTGATGTGCACAGAAGCAGAAATAGAAGGGAGAGAGAGTGTGAGAGGGTTGATGTTCATGGCCTCCTCCAGGGGAGATTTCTTTCTCGAATAATCCTGCAGTGCAGAGACTGGGTCTTAAATAATCATCTTCAGGACACTTAAGTCTTTATAACCACTCCTTTTCAAGAATCGTCATTTTTTTTTGCACCAATGGAGGAGAGGGTACTTAAGTCTTTGCAATCACATCAAACTCCAACGCTAATTAATGCTGACAAACATGGGGATATGAGACCCACATGCTTACATACGTGGTTCTCTTTGGGACCTCCGAACATGAGATGTAGCTAACTGCCCTGTTCGAGGGGGGGGGGGGACATATAACCTGATTCGGGGAAAGTCGGGTATGACATGGGATCAATATCAGATCTAACCTTGGTAGTACACTCTTTGTAGGAAGGTTTCTAAGTGCATTGTAGTGATTTTGTTTTTTCTTTGGGCCAGCTCAAGAGAAAACTACCAATCACTATTGTACATTGGCAAGCCTCTTTTTGGTAAAACCATTAAGGTCCTTCTTGCTCGCCAAAGAGTACACTTTAGTGAAAATTGTTGTAGAAGAAATCTGTTTCTTATATATAGTCACTAGAATATGGGAACTAATGTGTGAAGGGCAAATATCATAGATTTTTTGTTCTTTTTTCTTGAATCTAACTCTACAGATGTGATCTGCAAGCTTGGTTTTATAAGAAACCGCTCTTGAATAATTCAATTTTGATGCATAAACGAGACGTTTTTAAGGCCTTAAAATCAATGACTCATAATCTTCATAAATATTCAAGCATTCAAAAATTAATCTTTTCATCAAAAATACATGATCCAATGGTTGATTCCTATCAAATTCACCCTGCTAAAGAGTGTTGAAAATGTCCATATTTCTAGTTCTCATATTTCAGTGCTCATATTCTAGTGACTCTCTCTCTCTCTCTCTCTCTCTCTATATATATATATATATATATATATATATATATATATATATATATATATAGGTGCCTGATACTTTTTTGTGTCTACAGTGTGCCCACCAAGCTTGTATAGGGTTTTCAAGTTGTTTTTCAAAAATCTGACCCTACAGAGATGTGTTCTGCATAATTGATTTGCTAGAAAATTACACTTAGTTTTTTTTTGAGTTTTTTTTAAGTATTTAATATTTTTAAAATTGTAGACCCTTGATTTTTTAATGTTATAAAAACCAAACTTGAATTGGTGTTGGAATCAAATGATCCAAAAGTAGATTCCCACAAAATTAAACATGTAGATCATATCTGTATGGACAGCTTTTAAAAAAAATAGTAACATTTTTTCCAAAGCTCGATAGGCAGGTAGCAGGCACAAAAAAGCATCCAACACGTACTCATCTCTCTCTCTCTCTCTCTCTCTCTCTCTCTCTCTCTCTCTCTCTCTCTCTATATATATATATATATATATATATATATATATATATATATATATATATATATATATATATATATATATAGGGCAAGTTTATTGAAACTTTTATTTTAGCTATTTTCTATTGACATTAACATCAAGTTATCATGATAGCTTGGAGTTTTTTTGATATTTGGAAATACCCATCCAACGTGTGTAATATAACAACAGTGGCTTGAGCTCAACTCTGTTAAGTTGCCCTTGTTTTTTTTTTTTGAAAGAAAGTACAATTGTAGTAAAAGAAAAATCAAACAGCAGCTACATGTTCCAAGGGTTAGCACTCATCCCATTAGTATAGAGCCAACAAGAGGAAGATTGAACTACTTTGGCAAATTACTTTGTATTCACATTAAGCATTTCAACTTTCGCACTTCTAGGCCTGCTGGTCTCATCAACCACCCTAGATCCAACTGCTGACCATCATGATCTTTGATAGTGAATCCCATCCTGACCGTTTACCAAAATTGCTGATCGTTTTCCTCATTACGATTTTAGCAATAGGACATTTACTACGTGTTTGTGTGTCACGGAAAGTGGGCTGTTTTCCCCGGAAACACATCGATGGACGTGCATTTCTGCAAGGCCGACAATGACAACACAAACAGTGAAATCCACTGTTTCTGCGGAAAACCCTCGACAGGCATGCCAAAATACATGCTGAACGTGGGTTTTTTTGCGGAAAAGGTTCCCGTTGGGGGAGGGGGATCTGATTCCATTTCCACGGCAGACGTTTCCTAGGAAGGGGGTGCCGCACTTCCGTCACATGCAAACACCCCCTCAAGGAAAAGATGGCATAAGTAAAAGAGATATTTGCCCCTTTATAAGGAAATAACATCAATTTTCAAATTTAAAACTTAAAAGATCAAGCTTCTCATCATAAGAACAATCCGATTGACAAATAGGTTATATTGGTATTTCGTAAAATGCAATTTGACATACAAATTTTGAAACGATGGTGTGGGAAACAAGGGGAGCTTGTTCTTTTCAAATTGGGAACCGAAAAGCAGTAAACTAGAAAAGAAACAAACACCCTTTTCTACCATCATTCGTTATTCAAAACTACCAAAGATGTTTGGTGATACGCCGTCTCACCATAACGATCAGGTTTCGGGCTACTTGACCAAATATCAAGATCATCAGCAGGCTGTGTGCATCAATCTAAATTTAAACATTTTCTTTTTTGTGTTCATGGCAAAAAAGTGCGTCCCATATGGGAACTTTTCAAAAAGATCCCTGCTTTATACGTTTTTGCAAATCGGTCTTTACCTTTTATATATGCCATCAGCTCAAACTAGTCTTTCTGTCGAGGGTGTTAGGTTAACCATGCACGGTCAGATGTTGACCATGGTTAAGTGACCATAAAAATTATCTTTCTACCTCTGACATTCTTATAATTTTTGCCTAATTAGTTTTCTCAATATGGTTCTTAAGTTGGGGCAGATTAGACATTTCGACACTTTTTAGGAAATAGTACTCCCTCATTTTATTCATATTTTGCAAAAAAGGTCAGACAGATATTTTCAATAAGTCTCTTAAGTTGCAGGAATTTTATCTTGCAAAAATCATTAATAAAATAAGAACCATATTTTTATTAATGATTTTTGCAAAAAAAACATTTTTTTTGTCCACTCTCACCAAGAATGAAGAATTTTAATTGAAACTCTTTCTCTTCGGTTCTCACCAATTCAATAATTGATTTGTTTGGAAGGAAGACTTTTCGTTTTCCTTAAGAGTGACATTTGTCCATTGACAATATAATGGACAAAATAGTCAACTTCCTCTGGACTTGACAATTCCCGCTAACTGGCGGGATGAAAGCATCCATATGAAACAGCATATCAGGTATCTATTTGTAATATTTAATAGTTTAGACGGGTATATGTAAATACACGCGATAAATTGAGTAGGTGCTTATACTTTACAGTTTACACTTTTTGTGGGAAAAAAACAAGTTTTTCCGTAGCAGTGAGGAACTGTGAAGGTATGTTTGAATCACTGTCCCTCGCCCAAAATGAGACGAAATGGATGCGGGGGTCAGTGATTTTAACAAAAGTTGGATGCGGTAGACACTTGGAACACCGTCCATCGCATCCTTAAAAACCTGTTCTTTTTGTAACACCCCTCCTCTTGTTACAAAAAAAACAGGACGCGAGAAACACGTTTAAAAAAAAATCGGGGGTAAGGGTTCCCCGACTCTCACTTTCTCTCTCTCCTTGGCAGCCAGGGGGTCACCGATGCCGGGGTCATCACGCCGGCAACACCGCCGGGGATGAGGCTACCGGTGAGGTTTTTCCTTTTCCTTTTTTTTCTTTCTTTCTTTCTTTCTTCTTCTTCTATTTCGGTTTGAATTAAATTTCTTTTTAAGGCATTTTTAGGTTTTCATATGTGAGGATTTTCTTAGATTAGGGTTCTCTTGTTGATTATGATTTCTTCTTTTTTATTAATTTTTTTGTCCATTGATTAGGATTTCTTCTTCTTTTTTATTTTTTCCTCATCAAACAAAGGACATTTGTTGGACTTGGAACAAAAAACACAGAACAAATATAACCAATGTTCTGTTTCGCTCTTTTTTATTCATTTCGTCAACACTGGACAAGCGATCACCCACCATAAGACTTTTTTTTTTTGTTTTTTTCAAAACTAACAGTTTTGAGTCTTTTGACTCAGACTGGTAGCTAGAATGGCAGCTTAAGACAAAGGAGGATCAAGTGCAATGTGATTGCACATTTTTAGTATGCTGCCGCACCTCTTCACTCGTGCGATAGTTGAGGTACAGCCTGTCAGCTGCGAGATGCGGCACACCAAAACTGTGCAATCACATTGCATCGGATCCTCTTAAGTTGAAGACTAGGGTTTAAATTTGGTCAAATCATTACACTAAGATAGTTTTTGGCAATGAGAAAGGTGGAAACATGAGTAGGTTATTGCTATCAATTCCAAAATTTGATGGCTACCACTTTTCTAAATCCATATGCTGCCCCTCTTACTCAGCTAATTTTTCAGCACCTCAAAAGAAATAAAAACCCGTGTCTCAATTCGGGAGATGGCAATTGAACCAAATTGAATGAGTGAGAAGGAAATGGTGAGAAATGGATTCAGAAAGAATTAGAATTGGTTTTGTTTGGTAGCACCTTCATTTTTTTTAAGAAATTAGGTCATATAATTCTCTTTAATGTGATTTTGGATTGCATGAGATTTAGAAAGTGAATTTCATTTGAACAGTACCCCAAAAGCAACCAAACATAAATCTTTTTTGACACAAAACTTAAAAAAAAAAGCCTTATAAAATAACGCCAAAAGTGAGATTTAGAAATTGAATCTCATTTTTGTTATTTACTTTCGCATGAGATTTTTGAAAGTGAATGTTTCTTTGAACAGTATCTTCACTTTTCAAAAACACAACCAAACGTGGACATCTCCTTATTCATCATAAAGAAAGAGAGAAAGAATAAAGATACATATAATAAATAATGTAAAATGATAGTTGGTAAATACCAAGATTTACGGCTTTTATTTAGTGGCTGAAAATTTTCTATTTCAAACGGAATCTTTTTGGGAGATCGATTTGGCAAAATACCTTAATTCTATGAAGGATATTAAAAAATTGAGAAAAAAAAGAAATGGCAGGCCTGAATTACCTCGGTATTTTCACCCATTTACCATTTCCATCTTCCCAAACATGCAGCAGTCCATGATTACCACTTTCCGAACAGACCATAAAAGAAATTGATGGAGAAGCTGGGCCTGAAGAACCCAATAACTCTGCTCCTTTTTTTTTGTCCTTTTTCACTGAAAACTGCATCGATCTAAAATTATCAAAATAACAGGGTAGAGTACAGGACTATAGACAATATACCAATCAATAAAACAAAGAAAAAAAAAAGTATGTCATCTTAGTAATTTCACTGACAACCTGTCCAATTTACAAAATCGACAAGATAAGTCTCTCTCTCTCTCTCTCTCTCTCCGCGAAAGCCATCCATCGTTCGTCATCTGACGGTGGAGGCGACCCGGTGGGCCCACGACCTGAGGTGCTCCTTCATGTCGGCCCCGTCGGCGCCGTCCGGCAATCTCCACCCCTGCAGGGGGCACCTCCGCTCCTCGTAAAACTCCCACGCCTCTGACAAGTACGGCCTCCTCTGTCTCCTACCCTCCTCCTCCTCCTCCCCCACCACCACCTCCTCCTCTCTCCTCTCCTCGCCACCGCCCGAATCCGGCGAGGGGCCGAGCCTCTGCAAGCCTGGTACGATCCTCGCTAGCGTGGGGCTGACGTCAGCGCTGGGGAAGGTGAACCCCAGGTCCATGAACCCCTTGAGCTCTTCGAACTCGAGCTCCGACAGGCTCCGGCTGCCCCGCCGGGCCGTCCTCCGCCTCCTCGGCCGTCTCTGGGGAGATCCCGTCTCGGCCAACCGAGTCGCCTCCCGTTCCTCCTCGTCGTCGTCCGCGGCGGTCGACTTCCCGGAAATAATCGTCTCCAATTTCCGCGCTTGGAGGACGGAGTCCGGAGAGAACGGGATGTGGGTCTCCGGCAACGAGTGGTGCCTGATGGATCCGAGCAGATGGATCGCGGTGGGGGTGTCAGAATTGTGTGGTTGGGGCTGTTCTGGGGAAGGAGGGCGAGGTGGGGGAGGGGAAGGGTTGGCGGCCGGCCGGAAGAGGACGTTTCCGGCGAACCAGTTGAGGTCGAGCAGCTCGAAGAAGTTCTCGTGGTGGTGGAGATCGTCGCCTTCCTCCATGGAATGCAATTTCCGAAAGAGAATATATGGAATCTGAAGGAAAAGCCTTCGGGTCATTTTATACTGTGAAGGGAATAAATCGGCGCCCGTGGTTTCCTGGAAATTACTAAACACAAGCTCCCGTAATTTTCAAATCGTCACCTAAACTTTTAACAAAATTCAATAATTCACTCATGTTTAATGATTTTCCAAAAAAGTGGACGGTGGACCTAATTGTTGTTGTTAAAGACAAAAAAAAAACATATTATAAAAAGACAAAAAAAGACATGCATTTTATAAAAATTCCAAATACCATTTAGATTTTATTAATCGATTTATACTCTTTTTTTTTTTGTTTATTACGTGCGAAAACGGGCATCGGGAAGAGAGACATGTCACACTAGAATGCTGCTGAGCTAGGAAGAAGATCAGGTCATGCTGAACATGAGGTTTTTGCTCATGCCAACAACGTAGATTTTTAGATATTTTTTTTCTTTCATCGATTCATAAGCCTCCTAAACCCAAGTTGGCCTTTGAGTTCAAGCGTGGTTATTCTTTAATTCTTAAATGGCAAAAAGGTAATAATTTTTGTACTTATCTATATGGAATAATAGTAACCACGATTAATTTGGAAAAGGTTTGATCAAGATTAACAAAAGTTTGGTACCATCTTGAAACGTTCATAAACTAGACAGGTTCTTAAATTCTTCTAAAATGTTAGGTACCATTTTAAAATTTTCTAAAATGTTCACCTTATCTAAAATATCGGTGTATATATATACATATATAGTCACTAGATTATGAGAACTAATGTGTAACAGTCCTTTTTATGATTTTTTTTATTCTTTTCTCTTGAATCTTACCTTACAAATGTGATCTGCATGTTTGGTTTTATAAGAACCAGCTCTTGAATTATCCAATTTTGATGTATAAATGAGATTTTTTAAGGCTTTAAATTAAAGTAATGACTTGTAATCTTTATAAATACTCAAGCATTCAAAAATCACTTTTTTAGTCAAAAATATACTACCCAATGGTTGATTCTTAACAAATTCACCATGCCAAGCACATCCACATGGTTGGATTTGCAAAAAAAGTATTAAAAACGTTCATATTTCTAGTTCTTATATTCTTCTTACTGTCTTTCTTTCTTTATATATATATATATATATATATATATATATATATATATATATATATATATATATGCGTTTTTTGGAACGGATAATGCTAACGTGAGTCCCTGTTCGTATATAGATGGGGTGGACCTCCAATGCTACTGTTGATCTTAGAGAATATATATATATATATATATATATATATATATATATATATATATATATATATATATATATATATATATATATATATATAGAGAGAGAGAGAGAGAGAGAGAGAGAGAGAGAGAGAGGTTTTATAATGTCCAAAATTGTGGGCGCATCCGAGATATATGAGGAAGGATTCACGCACTTGATACTATTTTAGGTCTTGAGCTATTAAATGTTTTGAGCTAATTTTTGTTTTTTATATAAAAATAATGGCTTACCATGTTAAAACTGCTACCTCTGCAGTATCATCATCACCATCATCATTATGATGTTCTACCAACATCATCATGAAACCACATTCATGATCATGATGGCACGAAGAGATTTTTTTTTGCCACCATGGTCATCATCACTAGCATGATGATGATGATGATGATGACGATGCACCTAACGCATGAACATAGTGACAAATCTCGTGAGTTTTATGAAAATCTCACAAACATATCGTGAGAAATTACCGGAAATTTAAAAACGGTAATTTCTCATGAGTTTTTCGTAAAAAAACATAATTATTTCGTTTTAAACACAATATTTAGGTTTTTATCAGCTATTTATTGTAAAAAAACTGTGTGGTTTTTTATTTTTAAATATAATTTATTTATATGTCCTTACAAAAAGTATTTTTTTTTATATTTATATTTATATTTTATTTTTTTTATTGCTGAGTTTTTGCCAAAAAAATGAGACTTTTTTGGCTGCCGATATTTTGCCGTTTTAAACTTTTGTCACTACGCACATGAGTGCCGTCAATAAACCAGAATCAAACCAAATTAGCGGCAGAAAACTATTTGTAAATTATGATTTAATTTTTTTTCACAATGCTCTGCCTCGTTTCCGGTTAAGGGGGACTGATTTGTCATCTCATATGAGATAATCATAGTTTGATACCCATAAGGGATGTCCATTACAGCAAGGTCAAAGGTGCACATGTTCATATGTGACGTATGCCAATATTTTCCAAAGATTTTACCAAAACAAAGATTTTTGATCAACGGGATTTTCCCTTTGAGAAAAATCCCGTTACTTTGGTTTTTGAATTGTTTGAGTCAATATCAGGACTAAGTCTGTACTTGTTATTCTTTGTGAAAATAAGGATGCCTTTAGGGGTGGGCATCGGGCCCCGTTTAGAGCTCGGACGGGCCCAACCCGAAGATGGCTCGCCCCCATTTACTAACGGGTTGTGTTTTGGCCTGGACTCGGGTTTGAAGAGTTGCCCATGACCCGGCTCATTTGCCCAATGAGCCAATGTGAAGCCGGCAGGCCCAGGCCTGGTCCAGCACAAGCCCAACTAATTAGGTAAATAATAAATAATTAACAAGTTCTCATGTACCCAACTAATTAATTTTCTAGTTTTCATTAAATTAATGCAAATAATTAGGTAAATAATAATATAGTTGCCAAGTTACTATGTAATTAATTATTTGAATTTTTTTATATTATTAAAAATTAATAAATATAGCTCAAGCCCTTTGAGCCGGCCTGGTAGTCCGCGGGCCAACCCAGACCCAGCCCACGTATATAACGGGTCAGGTTTCGGCCTGATCCTAAAAGTTCATTTCACCATGAGAGAGAGAGAGAGAGAGAGAGAGAGAGAGAGAGAGAGAGAGAGAGAGATGCCCACTTTCACCTGAAAGTGGGCTTCCTTTCCATCATTTTGGGGAAACAAACAGTCCCTAAGAGTGATCTCAAATCCATAATTTGATTTGAGATCTCATGTTTGAAAAACTTTGGGTCCAACCTGACCCAGACCATATCAGATCCTCGGATTTGAGATCCAAGACTCTCAAAGGCTCTCTTTCTCCAGGATAGCTGGATGGTTAAGTTACAATAACATAACCGAGTGGTCTCGGTTCGAATCCCATGGGGGTTATCCCCGAGCTCGCCTAACAAAAAAAAGTCATAAGTCTGGCTCTTGGATTTTTTATGGTGAGGAAAAATCTCGTGAAAATATTAGATTTTTTTGAAAATCTCGTATTGTTTTGTGATAGTGGTAAAGACAGCGTGGTGGGTGAGCGGGTTCAGTCGACACAAAACATAGTTTATTTTTTTCTTTTCTTGTTAAAGCGTGAACACACACACACACACATATATATATATATATAAGCTCTAAAAACAAAATCTAAATGTCGAATCATGTTTAGCATATTTTATTTATTATTTTCATGTGTTAAAAGTTGACTGAAATTATAGGATGTTTTATACTATTTTTAAATCACCCTTATTTTGATGAATTGTGAACTGTCGATTTTTACTCTTATAAAAAAATCTTATGATATGTTAAACATGATAAAACTTTTTAATATAATAAAATATAGTGTCAAACACATCTATATATGATAACAAGAGTATGTACCACCATATATTTTTCTCTTGTTTTTCTGACTTAACTTGAATCTGCTTATAGACAAAAAAGGGGCAATTTCGTCATTCTGGCATCTTAAGCAATTTTAGATTGACCACATTCTTCACATGTAATAGCTACACGCTTTGAAGGACTCGTGCAAGCATTGAGGTTTTGACTTTGACTCCGTTACTTAAATTTGAGTTTCAGGATTTTTCAATATTTAGCTTTTGTTTTTTTTAGGAAACTCCCAAACAGAGACCGATGACCATTAACTCCGGTTAAATCTCAGTTAAATCAAGTTAAAAGACAATAATACCCTCAAATGAGCAAAATATCTACATTTCTCAAGGTTAAAAGACAATAACTCCCAAACGGCGGGCTGGCCTGAGGGCTGCTCGGCCCAGTGCCCACCTCTAGGTGTACTGACCGTAGGCAAGGACCTCAAGCGTTTTATTACCAACCGGAGGTCAGCCAATATGCCGTGGAAAGATTGGGGATTTCCTTTGGCCTAGCAAATAATAATAATAATAATAATAATAATAATAATAATAATAATAATAATAATAATAATAATAATAATAATTTAAAGATAATACAGCGTGGTTATTTTTAGATTTGAAAATGGGTCAACCGAATGCTGTTATTGTAGGTCAAGAGCAGACCCTTTTAATTGCAAGAGTAGGGATTTAACGAGGTCAAGTCAAGTGATCCGTCGAACTGATTAGACATAAAAAGAACATCTCCGAGACTCATGCATTTGGGAGCGTTTTCTTATTAGGGAGCGTTTGAATTGCGGACACGGCTTCCTGTCCGTCCACCACAGCACCTTGGGAGGGGCGCACGGAGCAGTGGCGGACGCCAAAACGGCGTCCATAGGATGCACCATTTCAGTGTCCGCCGTCGCTCATTTGTGTGTGAGGTTGGACGCGTGTGGGCCCGTGCTCGCTGTGTCCCGCGGACGGGGATTCAAACGCCCCCTTACAGGTCGGATCCTTTCTAGACTGGGTTTCAGCAAAACAGATAGACCATAGACCACGTTCACCCAGAAAGGATCAACCCATTTTTATGAGTAAAAGTTGCTGGCAAAGGGTCCTGGTCCCGGTTGGATAAGCTTGATATGGGTTCATATCAAGATCCGATTGGATCTGAATCATAGAATCCAATATATTACGAAAAAGTGGGCCGGAGCTGCTACGATGCCTCATTTTTCTTATTGATACAATACTGACGACAAGCATTTATGAATCTCTCTCTCTCTCTCTCTATATCTATATCTATATATATATATATATATATATATATATATATATATATATATATATATATATATATATATATATATATATATATATATATATATATATATATATAAACCTCTCTCTCTCCGAGTTTCACCATGTCCAGCTGGATACATATTTCAGTCCCCTTTTCCCACTTGTACGGACACCACGAATACAGGACCAGGTAAGGGATAGGAACTATTCTAAAGGATCTTCCTCTCAAAGTTTTTGTTCTTTGGTCATGTTTTTTTTTTGTGATAGCGTTTAAGATGTAGGTGTAGTGATTCTTTGTCACAGAATGCAGCTGAAGAGGTAGCCCTGTTGTCATCAAAGCAGGTTATATGTTCCCCCCGAACAGGGCAGTTAGCTACATCTCATGTTCGGGGTCCCAAAGAGCACCACGTATGTAAGCATGTGCGTCTCGTATCCCCATGTTTGTCAGCATTAATTAGCGTTGGAGTTTGATGCGCTTGCAAAGACTTAAGTACCCTCTCCTCCATTGGTGCAAAAAAAATGACGGTTCTTGAAAAGGAGTGGTTGTAAAGACTTAAGTGCCCCAAAGATGATTATTTAAGACCCAGTCTCTGCACTGCAGGATTATCCGAGAAAAAAATCTCCCCTGGAGTAGGTCATGAACATCAACTCTCTCACTCTCTCTCTCCCTTCTATTTCTGCTTCTGTGCACATCCATTAGAAGACCATACATTGCTCCATCAAGCACCGACTGACCTGCACATTGACTGTTGTGGAGACTGATTCAGAGTTTTTACCCTTACAGGAGGAGGGTTTGGGGGCTCATCCCAGCGTGGGTAGCATCATTCAACTAAATGAGTTGTAAATCCTGACTCAGAGTTTTTACCCTTACAGGAGAGGGGTCTGGGGGCTCCTCCCAGCGTGGGTAGCATCATTCAACTTGAAGAGTTTGTGGAGTCTGATTTAGAGTTTTTACCCTTACAGAAAGGGGGGTCTGAGAGCTCCTCCCAGTGTGGGTAGCATCATTCAACTTGAAGAGTTGTGGAGTCTGATTCAGAGCTTTTACCCTTACCGAAGGGGGGTCTGAGGGCTCCTACCAGCGTGTTCATGGCCTTTTGCCCTTACAGGAGGGGGGTCCAGGGGCACATCAACCCTCTCACTCTCTCTCTCCTTTATATTTCTGCTTCTGTGCACATCCATCAGAAGATCCTACATTGCTCCATCAAGCACCGACTGACCTGCACATTGACTGTTGTGGGTCCTTACTGATGAGCTGCCTCTAAATTTATTCGACTCTGGGTCCTTACTGCACTTGAAGTTGAGTCGTTGTATTTTTTGTTGTTTGGTGGTGGTGAGACCCTCCTCTACTCTCTCAAGACTCTTAGCTTGGGCAATCTTTCTTTTGATGATTGTGGTTATAATGTATCATTGAAGTTAAAATGGGGAATGAAATGATAATATAAATCACTAAAAATTTACAGAAATAAACTAGACTCAATAACAAAGACACCACTTTTTACGGATTTGGAATATGACCTCCGGTTAGGGAGATATGGCCCTGACAAGTTGGTCCTAATTCGGGTAGCGATTTACAGCGATTTGCTTACTGAATAACACTACAAATCGTTATAGCGATTTGCGTAAGACACTACAAATCGCTATAGCGATTTGCGATTTGCGTAAGAATCTACAAATCGCTATAGCGATTTACGGAAGACACTACAAATCGCTATAGCGATTTGCGATTTGTAGTGTCTTCCGCAAATCGCTATAGCAATTTGTAGTGTCTTCTGCAAATCACTATAGTGTTTCGTTGGAGACCCAAAAATACTACAAATTGCTGTAGGAAAGCCCGGGATCCGCGTCGGGGGGGAGCCCACGGACCCCCCCTCCTGTAAGGGCAAAAACTCTAAATCAGGCACATAAGTAGAGAGGGAAGAGAGAGAGAGTGAGAGGGTTGGTTTTCATGGCCTTCTCCAGGAGGAACTCTTTACCTTCCTTGATTTCTTCTCTAGAGAGAGAGAGAGGGTTTTTACAGTGTTTTACGAAGAAGGAAGAAGAAGAAGATGACGATGGAGCAATGTAGGATCGTCTGTTGGATGTGCACAGAAGTAGAGAGAGAAGGGAGAGAGAGTAATATGATTGATGTTCATGGCCTTCTCCAGGAAGAACTCTTTGCCTCCCTTGATTTCTTCTTTAGAGAGAGAGAGAGATGGTTTTACAGTGTTTTACGGAGAAAGAAGAAGAAGACTTTGAAGAGTCAACATCATCCTCGACTTTTTGGATGGAGGACATGTTTGTTCTTTTTTTGAACAGAGAAAGAAGAAGAAGACTTTGAAGAGTCAACATCATCCTCAAATTTCTGGATGGAGGACATGTTTGTCCTTTTTTTGAACTGTTTGTTTTTTCTTTTTTGAATGAAGGGCATTTTTGTCATTTTCTCAAACCGTCACTTTATGAGAAGAATAGCAAGAAAGGGTACTTAAGTCTCTGCAACAACACCAGAGTTCGATGCAAAGTTATGTCAACATACACGGGAATACGAGCCCCATGTGCTTGTATACGTGGTGCTCATTCAAAGCCCCGAACACAGGCGTGGGATTCAGTGAATCATCGGGGGCGAACATACACCACCCTCTCCGTTGTCATTGTAGGGCAGGAGACTTGAGTCACTTGACCTTCACTAATGATATCTACGTGGAAAAGTCATAGTCATCTTTTCAGGGGGATATCTGCTAGGAATGTTCTGCAAGGGTTGCCAACTTTAATGTGTATGGCCATCTATTCAGCCCTCGTTCTTTTTTTGATATGTACACGGAGAAACCATCCCAGGATGAGAGACCTAGCAGCTTTGGCTTTGCCTGATGTATTTAGGCTCCCTGTCCTGGCAGCATAAAACTCAATGGGCTTAACCCTTGCTCCTAGGGAGTCGCCCAACTTCGGCTTGCGCAAAGAGTGACACCCATGGGATCACTACAAGAAACCTGTGGATTAGCGACGACCTAAATTCGTTGCTAATCTGACGCTAATCCGTCGCTAAACTATTTAGCGATGGAAAACTTTCATCGCGAATTTTTCAACGCTAAGTAGTGCCAGAACTTATCCGCCGCTAAGTCTGTCGCTAATTTGTGATGGATTAGCGACGGATATGATCCATCGCGAGTCCTTTGCTATTTTAAATTAGCGATGGATAATATCCGTCGCTAATTCGTCGTTAAATTTTTTTTTTAAAAAAAAAAATTGCTCGTTGCTGGCGCGTTCTCCAGCAAGAAGCAATTTTTTTTGCACAGAACCAGTGCGTTTCGATAGACTGCAACTCTGCACGGATCCGGGGGGAGCTCCTCTTCAAGTTCCAGGTCTACCACAAGAACTAGTCGAAGAGCTTCACGGCGGGGGCGTGTTCCGGGGGGAGCTCCTCTTCAAGTTCCATGTCTGCCACAAGAACCAGCCGAAGAGCTTCACGACGGGGGCGCTCAGCTTCAGCTGCAACTCCGCACTGATCTTCGTGAGCTGCAGGGGGAGGAGCAACGAGTACGACATCTTCGCGACTCCGCGCGGATCTTCGTGACTCCGACAGGCTCCAGTGGCTCCCCAACAGCAGCCTCCTCTTCGTCGCCACTCTCTTCGACTTCGGCAGGCTCCAGTGGCTCCCCAACAACAACCTCCTCTTTGTCACCCCCTTGATGTCTCGACTCCGGCGAAGCCACAACGACTCCATCTGCGACTTCTCCATAGGTGGGGATTGGCTCTTTGTGCGCGTCGTCAGCGGAGCTTCTGGCGTCCTGAGAAGCGCCTCAAGTGGGGATGATTTAAATCAAACGGGAGGGAAAAACAAATGGAGGAAAAATTTTAAACGAAGGGAGGGAAAATTTCGTGCCTCAGGTGGGACGAAAATTAGCGACGAAATTAGCGAGAGAATTTTTCCATCCCTAATCCGTCGCGACGGATTAGGGACGGAAAAATTTCATCGCTAATTCCGTCGCTAATTAGCCTTTTTTGGCGACGAAAAAATGTTGTCGCTAATCTCTCGCTAATTAGCGATGGAAATATTTCCGTTGCTAATTTTGCAAATATTTCAAACGTTAGCGACAAATAGTTTTCGTTCGCTAATCCATCGCAAATTGGCGACGAAAAAAATCCGTCGCCAATTTCCGTCGCTAAGTAGCATTTTTCTTGTACTGGATTTGAACCTAGACCAATGCTTAGCAGCCCTTTGGGGGCAGCCCCTCTCAGGGTTACAATCTATAAAGAACTTCCTCGTAGACTAAGTGCTCGATTGTTGATTTTTATTAGGAATTTAAAGGTATATTTGGCATATCATATATTCGGAATGCTAAAGAAAACCGATATAATGGTGCATATTGTATTGTTGACTTATAAGACATTTGTCATAAGTGCCAAAGCAACAAATTAAACATTGATTTATATTTTCTTTGTGTTATTTTGAAAGAAAGAAATATTTTATTAGATAAAGTGGTGATTACACTGACCAGGTAGGTGATTAAATACCCCCATAAACCTTTTTAAATAGATTGCTTGTGCAAAACAGAGCAATGGTCAACGTGGCACCTGTCTGTAACAGGAACGTGGTTTCTCCTAGTTAACTTGGACAAATCAGAGCCATGGTTATGGTGAGGGCGAATCAGGTGCAATCACATTGCACACTTTCAATGTGCCGCTAGACCTGACCACCCTCAATCTCGGGGATACAGCCTGTCGGCTGTGGGGCCTAACAGAAGATGGAGGGCGCTTATGAGGTGCAACCTAATTGCACACTTTGAGTATGCTGCTGAACCTGACTGTCCAGTCTCTTGCGCACAACCTATCAGCTGTGGGGCCCAACAGAAGATGAAAGCTGCATCAGGTGCAGTAAAGTGTGCAATGTGATTACACCTGATCTACCGTTGTGCAGCAGCACACTAAAGTGTGCACTGTGGCTGCCTAGAACAAGTGACTCTTGAGCGGTGGCTGGAGAAGACCCATTCAAAAAACCGAGGAATGAGACACACCTGGCTGCCTCAAATGAGAACCCGTCTCTCACAATGGCAAGAAAATGATTTACATTTGCTTCTTTTTCTCACATGTAAGCAAACGTGAGAAAATAGACTGTGAAATTTGAAATCACTTTTGATGCTATTTTATTCACTTCTCATGTGATTCCCTGAAATCAAATTGTCCACCTTGTGATTTGGAATCAAGATTTTGAATCACATGAGATGCAAGCAAATATGTTACAAATTATATATGGTCACATGACTCACATCTATTTTCTAAAAGTTGAAAACTGGTGATCTCTTTATAAGAGATTTTAATTCTTTCGGAAAATACAAAGTATATATTGAGTACGTAGGTAGAAAGGGCTTGACTTAATCTTCGATGAGAATAGTAGAACGTCGTTTCATTTCATTCCCAATTGACTTAATTTTTTGATAAGTATTCCCAACTGACTTGTTAAACCACAAAGGAGACACTGAGCTAACATCATCCTTTCACCTGTTTGTGTTCACGAAGTCGAACGAAGCATCATCTGATAAGAGAGACTTTACAAAGGAAATGATCATATATCAAGGACAGCGACTGTAACTACGGCAGGCAGAGCCAGTGCGACTAGGTCTATGATCCTGGGATGGTTTCTCCAAGTAAAAAAAAACATGGGCAATTTACAAAATTATAGGAAAGAGCCAAAAATCCATTTTCTTGCACCACCATGTGGCCTGTTAAGTAGTACAACACGAAAGCTTGTTTAATGAGTTTAACATTTCATGTTGAGAGATTTTGGCAAGCTTATTCTTCATGTATCGTGTTTGGCGTTTACCATGGAGAGCAGATCCAGTGATTGGGCCTGCGTACTGGCCACACAAAACACAGAAAATCACTGAGTGGTAGTGCTTTTCTGTGTTTTCTTTACACAGAAAATAGCTGCCTGCTTATCAATTTTCTGTGTTTATGTTTTACATAAAAACTTGCTATACACGCTGGTGATTTTTTGTGTTTTGTGTGGCCCGAGTACTTTGTAAAGTACTCTTACCAATCACCTAACCACCTCTTCTTTTCGATGCCTATGGTTTGTCATCTAAGACACAATCTTGTTGGGCCCACGTATAAAATGTGGTGGTTACGCCTTTAAGAAAAAAAATGTGATATTTTAAAAATATATATAAGCCAGAAATTACCATTTAAATCTTTCAGGTAATTTCTCATGATATTTTCATAAATATTACGATATTTGTCACACTGGGAGGGCTCTCCTCTGTCTCTCTATAATCCTAAAAGTGAAAGCAGGAGGATTGTGCTACAGCATATGCTCCTCATATCTCCAGCATATCCTTATATTCACACCCCAACGTCCCATCCTCTCCAAGTATAAAAACTCGTTGCATGCCTCAAAGCAAGACCGAGCACTAGCCACCACTCGTGGTTAGCAGATTCACCTGCACGTGTGAGATGTGCATGGGCCAATGACAGTGCAATCCTCCTTTGGCAGTCGGAGAGAGACGTGTAGAGCCCTCCTTCCACACCACCATCACCCTTCTGCCAAAGGAGAATTGCCCTGCCATTTGCCTGCACCAAGAATTCAAGAATTTAAGGTAGGCAATGAATATTGAAGGGTTTTGTAATTTGGTTTTGGTCTCGTTAATAATAATTACAAGGGTATGGGTGTGTGTGCCTGAACTTGGGTATCGGCAACTCTAATCGGAGTTCACCTTACAGGGAGGTTATTGATTTGTTAGCTTAATTACCTTTTCAAAAGGTATTGTATTGGCGAGAGAGTATGGGTGACGTCTCATGCTATCTCACTTAAGCACTGGAATGACAGCTTTCTATCGAGTTTAATCTTTACAGCACCGCTCGCTCGCTTTGCTCACTCTATTGGTCTCTTTGCTCTCTCTTGTAGGCAAAAAAAAAAAAAATGACAAGAAAAGAATGCAAGAAGAAAACAAGCATGCCCATTAAGTGACCCGTTCTCGAGGAGGGTTCCTCGTCATATAAAAAAAAAAATTACAAGGGTATTTTGGCTCTCTGCATATATAATATTCTCATAATCATTTTACCCTCGTCAAATAAATAGCTTACCAAACACCAAGGGGGGTTGGCCTAGTCGGTGCGGGGCCTTAGCTGATGGATGGGCAGTCAAGGTTAAATTCTCACGGGCGTCACCTCTCTTCGCAAGCCAACAAGTAGCGTACCAAGTTGGGAATATTGCTTCATAACCTTGGAGTTTTATACTGCTGACACGACAACCGTAGGTATATATGACAGGCTGGGCCAGCGCCACCAGGTCTTAGATGCAGTTTCTTGAGGTTATAAATTCAAAAAAAGAAGAAGTAGCGTACCAAGTTGGGAATATTGCTTCATAAGTTGCGTAACATTGCCAGAAAATACCTCAGGTAGGCTATCTCATTCTAAAAGCAAACTTGTTGCCGGCTTTTCATTGCCATATGCACGCCACCTGCATTTACAGAAAAACTCATTCCATCTTTAGCCATTTATAGGGGATTAGATCATAACAGTGAAAAGAATGTGAAGGGATACTTAGTTCAAATGATATTTCTTGCACTTTATTATTTTTTGGTGCATGAGGAATTTATCTTCACCAAGTTCTTTGGACTATTTCTTGAATCAACAGAATGTATTAGGAACACACAAATCACATTATCTCAAATCAGTAGAAGAGCATTTAGGATTTGCCATGATCAAGATTGCCCCATCTGCATGGGGCAATCAAAATCCGCAACATATCAGACTTCAAATAGTAATGTTAGTATAATGTGATGAAAAAGTTAACAAACTTTTCCTCCATCATTTTCTACATGTTAAGATGGTCGAAGTATAGAAGATGAATATTGATTAAGGCACACTTTCTTGCCTCGGCAACGCACTACTTTTGATGCATTGCTGCAGGGCCCACAGCGGCAACGCGAAAGTGAAGCTCGCTTTCCTCGTGAAAAAGGGACCCCAAAATCAAATATCATTTAAAATTGCAGCTGTATAGTGCACAATGGCTCTGCACACTTGGCTGCGCAGGTCGGCTTAAGGTGTTCAAGTTAAATAAAGTTGTGAGTTCAATACTAGGGATGGAATCCCTTCGTGGTAAGGTCGAAGCCAATGAAAAACCATCCTCAGTGGGCAGGAGTAAAGTTTTCACTGCAAAACATCGAAATAAGGCTAGAGACAATTTGACCAATCTGTGCCTGTAATGGGTCCTTCGAACCATAATAGTGTTTTTTTTTTCTGTTTTTTTTAAAAAAAAATCACAACTGTATATATCTTACAAGGAGGAATACAGTACCAATATCAAAGTGAAGCTACCGGTTCATGTACTATACATTAATATCCATTTCAGGCAAGAAACAAATGGGAAAGATGGGGGGCTAACTATTCAGTAATCAATCTTGCGTTTGAAGTTGGTTCCAAATTCCATAAGTCAGGCCTTCAAGAGTTTTAAATGTCCATATACCTTAAGACAGAAACGTGTTCTTCAATCTCGCGTTTGAAGTTGGTTTCAAATCTATAAGTCAGGGCCTTCAAAGAGTTTTAAACGTCTATATACCTTGAGACAGAAAAGGTGTTTTTTTATATTATTATTATTATTTTGCACTTCGCATCTCATGCAAATGCCTTAAAGTCAATGAGAATGGTGTACTGGCCGCATCACGGCACTTTCCCTTTTCATCCTTTTAGCACTCCTTATCTTTTTAAAGCAAGAAAAATAATTAAAATAACATATCTTTCAATATGCTCATCTGCATTGATGTGGGCTGGAAAATGTGGCGAAAAGCCCATAGGATTTAATGATTGTTCGGATCTCAATCTCAGGTTTGTGGTGGGGTACTGCCTTGCCCGGCATGAATTCCCTGATCTCAACTGTTGGTTCAATCCATAAGTCAAAATTATAGTCATACTATCGCGATATTTTCAAAAGCAATGTTGTACCCATGGTCACAAATTAATGTATTGGCAACTTATCTTTTCCCGTTCATATTTCATATTGGCTATATATATAACCTATATATTATTAATTTATTGACAATCAATTTTCTGTTAAACATAAAAAAAAAATTTAAATTCAGGCACTATATCAGCCTATGAGCTATATAACCTTCAGTTATTGTTGAAACTAAATAAATACATGACGTAAAATTCAATGCAATTACATGTTAGCACATTGCATATTTGGATTCTTCATACCTACATGGTATGAAGAGGATCAACCATGTGGATTTGGGAATCATACTCTTTTATCTTTTCTAAATTGAATCCCCCAAAACTCTACAGTTTTGCTCATCTACATCATTTGAAAGGTTAAATAAAAAAAACAGAAAAAATACAGGTAAAAACATTATTTATCGTGGTACCTATTTTTTGGAAATTTCTAGAATTTAGTTCCAGTGGTGATATATCGTGTTATATAGGTTATGTATAGCTCATATTGTTACAATGGTTATAGCATAAAAACTGAAATATTTTTAATAGTTCACAAAACTAAAATACCATGCTTTTAACCTGATATTAACACGATAAAAACAACTTACAGGATTTCATTCCTTATATATTATATGAAGTGAAGAAAAACAGTAAAAAGGTGAAAGTGAAGAAGAGAGACCAGCCTAAGTGGGAACCTCATGTAGCACCAGGCCCTCTTCCTCCTATCAAGTTAGTGCCAGAGAGCTCGAAGAAGATGAATAAACCAATAAGAACTGAAGCAGAAATGTTGAGCACCAATTAACCAAAACAAATAAGCATTGGAAAGAGAGAGTGCAGCTGCAACACCACATGTCTAGAACATTTTTGAATAAGTTCCGCATAAAGAAAAATTGTAGCTCAAACCTACAGTCCACCTCTAGTTCTTTAAGAACACAATCCAACGCCAATGTAAGAAATTCAAATGAATGCATGAAAACTTCTTAAAGCATGGCTTGCAGTGGGAATACCCTAAAAAAATAACATGTCAAATGTATTTCACAAGGTGATGTGCTGCAGTAAAAAATCGATATATATTGATATTGGGCCATTCAGGTTTTGAGAGTATAGTTAAATCATCATAAAAAGGTTCTTTAAAAAAAAACACATCATAAAAGGGTAAACAAGAAAAGGTCTAATTCTAATCTCAAAATCATATATATTTTACTAGTGAAGGTGTGTTTTATTATATGGGATAGAATGGTAATATTTTTTCATTTACACAGCTCTGCTAAAAAGTAGAAAGTGAAAAAGAAAATATTTAAAATAAAAACAAACAGACATGGACAGGAAGATAGAGGTAACCCAACCACACAAGCACTGGACCAGTCTCCCTAGAATCTCATAATTAGGATGTTAATGTCAGGGCCAGGTTTGGTACCACACAATCTATTTCAAATAATTTTGAGAGCCCCTTTTCTATCTAATTAGATAAATGGTCAGGTTTAGTGAAAGTTCTTATATCCAGATCCAAACTCAAAGCAGTATGATTTCATAAAGATCCAAACTTAGTTAGATCATCAACATATAAGTTCAGACCCACGTGTTCTTAAGCTCATGGAAAAAGAGGTCTCTCCCATTACCCTTAGTTCGAATCCCCATGTGAGCAACCCGTTATGCACGGACAAAAAGAGGTCTTCCTAGGGTGTGCCTATGGAGTTCTATGCTGCTGAGATGGTGACTGTATATAAGTACAGTATACTAAGATTAGTACAGCCAGGTCTTTGATCCCGAGTGCGGTTTCTCGGTATAATAAACGAAAAAAAGTTCAAAACCAATAAGGATGAAAAGTTAATAAAGTTTGGATCTGGTAAGGAGTCTCCCTGCTGATGAATCCAATTATTAATCTTGGATCGGATTTTGTTATGCCATGCCGGTATCAAATGCAAACCGCTTACATATATTTCCTAAATATTATAAAAGCAGAAGTAATGGCAATAGGTGCAAAAAATTAGATGTTTTATAACTTTTTCTCAATTGACATTATTGTCATATGTTTTGACAATGTAATTAAAAATCTGTTTGAGCATTTTCTATACGGCTTTTCAAAAACCTTCTTATATGGAATATTGTAATTTTGCACAATCTCATGAGTTCTTTTCTCTCTCTCTCTCTTGCATATATAGGGATGGTAGTGGACCGGGGTGGGGGACAAGGTCTCCATCCTCGCATGGGTTTTGATTTTAACCTCCATCCCCACTTCATGTCCTCCATCCCCAGTCCAAACTGGGCGAGGCAGGGCGGGGCCCCGTTTCCCTGTGGTCCACTGTCATCTCTAAAGAAAGATCCGCTCTGGGCGGGGCAAGACGGGGATCGGGGCGGGGGAAAGCGTAAGTCCATCCTCACACGGGTTTTGATTTTAACTTTCATCCCCACCTCCATCCCCGTTTCATGTCCTCCATCCCCAGTTCAAATGGAGTGAGGCGGGCGGAGCCCCGTTTCCCCCCTGGTCCACTGCCATCCCTACTCTTGCATGAGCCAACCAAAGGGCACGCCCCTCCCCTCTAGCTAGCCTCATGCATGATTTCTATTTGACCCCACGACTCTCTCTCTCTCTCTATCTCTCTCGTTGGCCATAAAAGCAGTTATATATGGGATTGTCCAAGGGACGTCCACTTATCATTATATCTTAAAGCAATGTGGAGGAAATCAAACGGTACAACTAGTATTTTGATTGAATAAAGTTGATCTCTTATTTTATAAGCTGGTTCTGAGGCGTGATTTTTCATTGCACATGTTTGAGATCCAAGTTCTGCTGTGATTTCTCATCTCACGTACTTGACAACACACAAACAATCGGAAAATATAATCTTTTAAAAGGCAAGTATCATTGTCTTCTGCACAAGATTTTTAAAAATTTTATCATTATTTCTCATTTGATTAATGCTGAAGTGAGAAGGTCTATACATAATGGTGTTTTTGTGTGATTTTATTTATTTATACAGTTGCCCATGTTTTTTCTTATTATCTTCCATAATCTTTGCTGTACATATTCTTTTTCCTTCTATAATTTTCAGGTATAAAATGTGCATATTAAATTAAATTAAATTAAGATGGTAAACTTTTTCTTTCTCTAATTTTTAGATATGAGATGAACATATTTTTTTTCTCTAATTAAGATGGTGTTTTATATGTTTTTCTCAAACAGCCTTTGATTTTTTGGTTGCATGTTTTGACTTAAAAATAGATCATATTCTATGTCATTATTCAACAAAAAAATTAATTAATAACATTTAGATGTATTTTAATAAAAAATATTAATTTTAATTTGCATATCCATATATATGGGTGTCTGTGTAAGTATTCATTTTATTTGTCATAGAAGATTAACATAAACACAATTTATTTAAGCCCGGCCCTATGGACGGGCCCGTTAAACTATACTAAATGCTAGTATGTATAAAGGATGAAATTGTACTTTCTATGAATAAGTTGGATTCAAACATAAATGATAAAAGAGATAAGATAAAGCTAATCAAGGGCGACCACTTGGGTAAGGAAGGTTAAAAGGGAGAGAAAAAGAAGGTTGTGAGTGAGCGATGCTATGAGCATATTCTGTCAGCATATGCTGTTTCATGGCTCTGCTAAACACAAACTACAAGAAATAGCTCTTCATGGAGCCACAATGTAGGCTTGCACGTGTGCAGGACATAAATGGCACGGCAATTCTCCCGTGGCATGGGGTCTCACTTGCCAGAAAGATACACGAATGACATGTGTCGAGCGCCCATGTGTGTACGGTCTGTGTCGAACTTTGTTCGTCATTAGCCGAAAGTGGTGCATGTGTGTGTTGCGCAGGGGCTTATGGTGACACATACATTGCTAACTGAAAAGCCCATGTCTTGGCTATGGTATGCAGCGGCAAGAGGCAACATAACATTGCTCGTAAGTAGCTCAACATGCAACCATTAGTGTAGGCGACAAATCTTAAGTGCATATACTCATGCTCTATGTCACAGGGGTTTCCTCGGCCACTCACAACTATATACTATGTTTCGGAAGTACTATGCTACACGTGGCTCGTCTCAACTTCAAGCTCGCAAATGGAGGGCATTCATGTAGCATTCATGTGCTACGGTCGAGTATTCTCCAACACAATCATATGTAGGGAACACGTCCATGAAGTCAAAACACAAAAAGAAGCTACCTCATTCAGAGGTGCCATACCAGTGTTTACGCGGGCCAACCTGAACTTTAAAGTTGTGTATCTTCATGCATGTTGAAAATTACCGAACTAAGATCAAAATTTTGCTAACACATTCATATGTGGGGAAGACCCTGGTGCAGTCGTTTCAGCAAAATACGAAGTCAACGTTTGAGAACACCATTGAGGATTAAAGTGTTGTATTCTTAAGGAATATTAGGGTTCCTCCTATTAACGGAGGGGGGAGGGGGATTAACACCCATAACACCTATATAAGGGACCCTCCTATTGACTTATATTGGTGCATCATGTGATCCGGAGTTGGCAACTCCTATATTTTGTGAGTAGCATATCAGAGTGCACGAGTTGCTCACGAGTATGCAATTTTTTCATAAGCATCTCAGGCATGCGTAAAGCCTGCTCTTGTCGCTCGTCTTGCCACCCAACCTCGCACCCTTGCAAGGAGCTCGATGAGTGCATGTCGAGCAATAATGATTACTCTTGGCTAGGGAGTTTCACTACATCATACTAGCAACTAGCTTAGGCTGAATGATGAAATATCTTCTCCATCAGAGTGGAGGGTTCTCCGTGGGGTGTGTGTTGCACTTCGCGGGGCCCGCAGGTCCTAAAAATCAATATGCCCCTCATTTGGTGTATCTCAAGAACTCAATACTCATTCAAATACTTTTGATGCTTATTCGAACATGTAGTTGGCTCTATGACCCTCGATTGCTCGTATGCTCATCATAGGAAGGCGATGCACTCGTTCCTCATTGGCTTTGATGCTTATACGGCAAAGGCTTTAGCATCGCTGCAATACCGACCCGTTCATTACTACTGCTTAAGATAATTTTATTATGCTAAGCGTGTATGAAATATGCACTGCCTCTAATATGCTTCTGCCATGCTTATGTAGCTCCTTGCCTTTAAGGGAAGCTGCGTGCCACATGGCCCCCAAAGTCCATCAAGCTCCCTATTCGTGTGAGATAGTAAGTTCAAATAAAAATGTCATGATAGGTCGGTGCCGCTGCCTAAAGGAGGATTGCGCTTTGCCATTCTCCTACATTGATTTTCACGTGTAGAACTTCTTCATGTCTGAATGATATGAGTATGACCCGACATGTGAATTTATTTATTTATTTTTTGAAAAATAAGATAGGATGGCGCATTACAAGTTTGACAACCACGGGTGGCATCCCTTGTCGCAAGGTCGAAGCTAGGTGTACTTTGAGGTGGGTAGGGAGGACCTCATGGAATTTACCAACCGAAGGCCAGCCATTATGCGTTCAATGATGAGGGGTTTTCCCCTTGGATTATCCAAAAAAAAAAAACTAAATTTGATCTTTTAATATACAACAATATATTTGTATTAAAATAGTATAAAAAATACCAAAATAGTGTATGTGTTGTGATCATGCCCGTGTATTATAACCTGTCTGACTCATGCCCATGACACACATGGAAATGACAACTCACTTATGTCTTGTGGTAATTCTTAGTATCATAAGTTGGCCATGTAGAATAAGTTAGCTTTAGATGGGTTGGATCGGGTTGCACTGGGTCGTATTCCATCATTAGAGATTTGTGTGGGGCTTTATTTGAAAACCCCATAATTAAAGTTGTGCATCAGTCAAAATTCTAACCCAGGGCGAACCATATCTTGCAAACATTTTTAGATCTGGGTAGTGCATCAGAATGTAGATTACTTTTGAAAAAAAAAATGGTGCACCAACTTGTTTGGATGAACGCCAGAAATGGGTAAACAAAATATGTTTTGATCCAAGTCAGAATCAGGTCTCTTTCAACCCATTCTATCTGTTCGAAATAAAATCTAATTGTTTTACCCATATTTACTTGAAGTGCCTCCCTAAGGATACCTGTTAGATCTCACCAGAAGCAGCGTCAAGACATATGTCTTATGCCCGATGGGCGGTGCTTTTGGGGAGTTATGAGTGGCTCACGTAGTCCTGACACCTCTCCTCCATCCCTTGTGGCCCCAATAGGAGACGTTTCAGTGACTTTTGATGGTTTTATCGATGTTGTTCTTACAATGATTAGTGTTTTTTTTTGTGGCAGTCTTGCAGCTCTTCGCTCTTGGGCCCGGGTGGTAGGCTGCCCATCGATTTTGCCTAGCCAAAACCTTCCCAGGCCCTCTTTGATTGATGACAAACACTTTATTTTTCTTTCTTAATCATTTTGTGAGGAGAAGCAAAAATCTTTTAACTTGTCTGGTTTGTAAGTGGGACATTAGGGCAATGGAATGAGCTTTTATGTTCGTGAGTTTTATAAGCGATGAAATCTCCTTACAAACCCGATCTTCTTTATGCTGCCGAACAATGAGTGTCGATGCATTTTTCATCTTAAGATCAATTGACATCGGTTCTAAGAAGACTGTGGATGATTACTAGTCGCACTTTACTTATGAAAAGTTGGGATGGATGTGGCATGCCTAAATTTAAGGGTTTAAGGTCTATTTCGCGCGGTATATATAGTGCATGATCTTCTACCCGCTTATTAGTGCAATGATGTTTTCTACTTAATAACAAATACGTTGGAGAAAAAACTGGTTGTTGTTGATGATGTGACCTCTGCCCAAGCTCGCTTACATTTTGCTAGGATCCTCATTGAAGTTCAATCTCATTTGGAGATCCCTGATTTGATCCCCATTATTTTGGGCAGGTTATATAAGGGAGATCATATTAAAATTGAATCAAACATGCATTATTGTGAGGTGTGTAAGGTAAGATCGTATGCTGTTGTAAGTTGCATGCGCAATAATCCAACATCCATTGCGTCTGGTCTTAGCAGAGGGTGGCAACAACAAAAGCGTAAAGCCAAAACAGGTATGAGTCCCGAAAGTCTCATCTGAAAATGATAATTCTTTTAAGACTCTTGGGGTTCAGGGAGAGGAAGAGGTTGATGCTCCCCCCAGTTGCCTACTGAAAATGTTTTTTGTTGTTTATGGTGCTTCTAATCCTAGAAAACAACATATTCCTTCTGTTGTTTAGATGGTTGGTAGCCCTATTCTGGAGAAAGAAGTTGATGCTTGCCCCCCTGCCCAAGACATCGATAACCCATCTTCTCTTTTCTCTATGCCTGTGCATCGCACCATGGATGATACCGTTTTTCGGTAACCTTTTTATTCTAACCCTGCTTCTTCTCCTAGCTTTTGTCATCTTAAGAATCAAGAGGTTCAGATTGGCTAAGGTTTGCAACAGAGATCCTTTGCATGACTTTGCTTCATTACCTCGAACATGGTCTTTAGACCATCACTTAAGGGGGCTCAACATACCTTTGCACAAGCGTTCCTCCCATGCCCGCTATCAAGTTAGTGATGAAGAGCAATAAAAAAGGTACCCAAGCTTAAAAGGACTAAAATTGAGATGCTAAATGTGAACTCCAAGTAATCTGCCTACGATGTCCATGGAGAAGGTCTTCAAGATGAGCTTAGTCTTCAAGATGAGCTTAGTCTTCAAGTGTAATCCCCATCTTATTGGCTCTTTACCTATGGGGTGAGTGAGCATCTTCTAATGTAGTCACCATCTCATCCTGAGTGATTTCTTATCGCTTAGAATTGTTTAGTGACTTCTCGTCACTTTGTGATGTAATTTTTTCGATTAGAATTAAATCTACACAATATTTTTCCTTTAAAAAAAAAGCAAAAAGCACCATGCTCTCACCTGATTTCATTTATGGAAAGCGTGTTTCTCACTCGCTTCTCTCTTGTGTCCCTTTGTTTTTCACTCGCTTCTCTCTTGTGTCCCTTTTATTTTTCACTCGCTTTGTTGTTTTTATATTTTTATATTAATATTTTTTATGCTTTCCCCTCACTTGCCTTTGGTTTCTCCCTTGTTTTTCTCTCATTCCATATTCAACATTATTTCAAACATGATAACTTCATGAGAGAGATGAGACCTAAAGATTATATGAGTAATTGGCACATCTGGATCTTCACCTTTTTGTTGTTCTTGATGAATCTGTAAGAGATATCTTTTTTCTGCGTATTTTTTGAGAGTCTCTTTTGGAGCATAAGAGACTAGGATACGACCCATAGCTGGTCTTGAAGAATCCCACTCCTCTACTTTAGGAACCAACTTACACAAGTGCCTTTGTTCAAATTGCTCTCCTCCTTCCTCTTACTCATCATCCAGCTCTTTCTCCTCTTACTCATCATCCAGCTCTTTCTGCAACATTTCATATTTTTTCTTGATCTAGATCTGGACTAAATACTCAAGGTTTCAAATCTAGTTGATGTGTCTTAAGTTGATCCCATAGGTGATGACTTATAGAAGGCGGGATAGTTGGAAAACCATTTGTGTCACTGAGATTTCTAAATCCTCTTCTTGATCTTCACCAGGTTGGCTCAATGGCAAGATCATATACCTATTATTTGTCCATTCTCCAATGGTTTCTATAGAAGTGAAGGTGAACATGATGCACCCATGGAAAGGTTCGTGGAGATTCATATTTGAGTTATCCCATTCAGGATCAAATCAAATTCATCTTGGTCGTCTGTTCCTTGGATGAGTATTGTGATAACTTTATAACACACGCAATTAGTGGAAAAACAACTTCATACAATTAATCACAAGTAAATGCAAGTTTGCATGCCTTATATATAGTTATGAAAATGGCTTTTTTGTGCAAGCTATCCACAACGAACCGGTAGCATGAGGTTTTGTAATTTGTTGTGAGTAAAAGAAAAATAAAAATATTGAACTAGCTTGACAAGAACACAGATCCCATCATTTGAAATATGGTGGATTCCATCATACATTCAATCCTAACCACCGAGGACATATTTGGCAAAGGCCTAATGATGCTCCAGTTAGAAGGATGGAGAAATGGGAAAATATATTAGCTAAAAGAGGTCGGGGTAGGCCTAAGAAGACTTAGATGGAGATGATAAGAAAGGATACGAATGCTTTGAACCTCACCCAGGACATGACATTTACTCATAATATACATGTATAAATATACTCATAAAACTTGAACATATACATATTTTTATTTAAAACATATAGATATTTTCGAAACTTTCTAAACACATGCCATCTAAGAGAACTATCTTAACCGTTGATTGGATGGCTAGGATTTAATGTATGATGAAATCCACCATATTTCAAATGATGGGGTCTGTGTTCGTATGACAACCATTAGGCTTTCAAAATGCGAAGCATGGTAAACAGCGGTCATGGATGAACAATTTACTTAGTTGAATTATCTACTACGACCCCACATCTCGGTATCCATATAAAGACACACATGCAATCAGTGGTGTAGCTAGCATTCATGTGAGGGGGTGCAAACAGGGTGTAGAAAAAAAAATTGGTGTGATAGTCGGGGTTTCGGGGGCAGCGCCCCCGATTTTTTTTTTTTTGAGATAAAATAAAAAATGGCTGCAATTATTAATAGAAATCTATTTCATACGGACAAATCAAACTATTTGCTGCAGTCAGGGCTGGGCTAGGACTGGGCTACAAAAATGGATAAAAATCTATTTCATATGGAATCAGGGCTGGGTTAGGACTGGGCTTTTAATTTTTTTTTAACTGTTTCGGGAGAACAATAGAAAAACCAAATTAAGTGGGGCTCTTTTTTAAAAAACTGGGGTTAGGCAGATCCCTACAAGTTATACAACCATACCATTTGGGGTTCGAACTTGCAACGTTCCAACACAAGGTGACGTGCACTAACAGATCCTATCAGACAAGTGGAGCCCCTGGTTGGTAAAATCAAATGGCTATTATAAAGATAAATAAGAGGTGTTAAGAGTCCATGACTAATCAGCGTCCTTGGAAGTTCATTGTGTAACCGCACACTCCCCTTCCTTTTAACTTGGGTTCGCCAGTACATTCTTACTGGAGAGGGTGTTGCGTGTTCTCCCCCGAACACGCACTGTAGTTACAGTGCGTGTTCGGGGGGTGCACATATAACCTGCCCCTTCTTACTGATGTTCTGTTTATTTTTTTAGGTGCCTGTAGGCTGTAGCTGAGATCGGAGTTTATGGAGTTTATGCATTTGAAGAAGTGGCAGCTGCCAAATCCATGATTCAGTGTAAATACAAAGGAGAAAGGGCCTCACTTCCCATCCCAAATGCATAAACGCCTATCCTACTGCCGAGATTCCAAACAGGCCCTTAGCATTCACACTTCATCTCTTTGCCTATGACTCAGTAATTTAAGGACCAAGCGCGTCTGTAAAAAAATAAGAAAGGTAAGGTGGTTTTTGTACCTAGGTTAATAAAAAACAAACTTTCATCCATTTAACTTAGTTTATCATTAACCTAAGATGAATTAAGAGGGTTAATTTACTAGCTAACTCTTCAAAGACTCCTTCCTTCTTTTTTAGGTGCATTTTTGAAAATATGATGTGTTGAGTTATGAGTGTAAGATGATAATTCTACATCACATTTAACAACAAACTTGAGGTATTAAACTCCTGGGCCTTTTTAATTAACCATGATATTTTTTAGATGCATTTTTAATTTTTTTCAAAACTTACCTGCCTTTTTTATTAATGCCCAAACTTTAGGTGCCTTTTTGAAGATTTTTTTTTTGTAAATTACTCTTATTTTAATTGACATTGGTGAAGGCTACTGATTGAAGAGTTAAAATTTGAAGTTCAAGAAGTCCGCTCTCGAGATCTACTTTTAAAAAAAAATGCAATAATATGTTGGCCCAGGATAGAATAAAAAATATGGTGTGCTGTAAAAAAGTAGTTATAAATTTGTAGTGAACAAAAATTGCCCAAGAAGATAAGAGAGATTTTGATGACTTTATAGGTGGCAAAAATCAGCTGTTAGGAGTAATGCTGATAAATGAGCTGAATGAGCCTAGCTTGAAGTGTTGAAACTTGTCTCTTTCTTGTGGTGAGCCCACAATGAGCCCGAGTTAAATGAGTCAAGCTCGAGCTGGTTTCTTTGAAAAAAAAATTACACTGCATTTTAGAGTTCAAGTGAAAGGATTGCAAAAGATATATCCTTTTAGAGATGAAAGTACTACGATTTTGCCTCTACACCTTTTGTAGGCAAACATGGTACTTTAATTATTTGCTCCACACTGTATTGTATGATGTAAAATATCTTTAAAATTTACTTATTACTATTTAATGAGCTTATATGAGTTGAACCCAATCAAACATTTATTATTCATATTTAGTTTTTTTTTTTATATTTACACGAAGAAACTGCCTCCAGGATCATAGTTCTAACTGTGCTGGCTCTGCCTGCCGTACTTATGATTAGGGATGGCAGTTGGGCGGGGCAGGGGACAAGGTCTCCACCCATGCCCCGCCTCAAGATTAGAACCTCCATCCCGGGCGGGGATGGATTTTAACCTCCACCCCCGCCTTCATTCCCGTTTCATGTCCTCCATCCCCGGTTCAAACGGGGATGAGGCGGGGATGAGTTGCAGGGGCGGGGCGGGGAAAAGGGTACATCCATCCCCGCCTCCATCCCCGAACGGGGATTTAACCTTCGTCCTTGCCTCCATCCCCGGTCCAAACGGGGCGAGGCGGGGCCCCGCTTTCCCCCGGTCCACTGCCATCCCTACTTATGATCACTGTCTTGGCCCGAGCTTACCTCTTACCCCAAGCCGGTCGCTATGCTTTGGCTCGGGCAAAGGATGATGCTCATGGAATTTGAACCTAGGCCCCCATCCCACTAGGCCAAACCCCTTTGGGGCTTGATAAGCCTATTTTGTGAGTTTTAATTAATGAGCACTTTGCTAGCTAAGTTTATAGGATCGACTCGTTTTCCAACCCTAATTAGGAGAGAGAAATTCTTTCACTATGCTAATCACAAGGCACTCATACTAGGAACGGCCAGGTTTCATTTCCAAGGACACATGTTTTTGTCTCTTGTACTTTAACCTAGACAAAAAGAGGGTGCCAATAGCCCCAAAAAAGAGCCCGAGGAGCAGACCGTCCCAACAATAAATCCTGTTTGAGTTGAATGAGCACACTGAAGAAAAATTCCCATGCACCATAACAGAACATGTGAATAAGACAAGCATTGCAACTCTCAAAAGCTTGACAAGATAGTACCCTTTAAAAGGGAGTCCGGATGGGGTTCAATGACATGGCACAAAATTTGTGTGATTGCCCTCTATCAGGCCTTAATTAGGCCCCACAACTGAAAGGCTCGTCTCCAAGATGAAGGGTGATCAGGTGCTTAATGAACAAATATTTGTGCAATCATATTGCACCTGATATTTTCACTTTAAAAGGGGTTGCAACCATGCACAAGCCCTACCTTTTTCCCTATCTGCTTGGCCCTTTATATCCCAAAAAAGGACTTTCACATGCGGCCTTCACAATGACATAAACGACTAACATGTAATGCCACGTACTTATCAAGTGGTGTTCATGATTCCTAGCTCCTACCAAATATTAGATGGAAAGTGGCCACATATTGGTGTCCATGATTCCTAAATATAGTTTGAGGTACTGGTAAGATGCTCTCTGAACTAACCAAAATACCTAAAAATGACTAGTGAAACATACTTTACTTCCCTAAAAGAGAATAACATTTTGTGTTTCAAACATTTGAAAAATTATGCAAATGAGAAGGGAGGTTGGTTCTTTGTTGGGGGCAGAACACTTATAAATTGTTCGGCCCTTTTATGAGGGGGGCAGTACACTGCTCCCCCCCCCCCCCCCCCTTCTTTCGTAGGGAGCCCTAGTTGGGCTTAAGTGTTCTGCCCCGAACATTGGATCATGTCTCAAATGAGAGAGAGATATAGAGAAAGTTATTAGAGTGTTGACTCTTTCGTCCCATGTTCGACTCCTACCAGGTGTGTAGGTGCCTTTAACTGGTGTGCTCTACACTGGCCCCCTCTTTAGCAGGGAGCCCTAGTTGGTCCTAAGTGTTCTGCCCCAAACATTGGATCATGTAGAGAAAGTTATTAGAGTGCTGACTCTTTCATCCCATGTTCGACTCCCACCAGGTGTGTAGGTGCCTTAAACTGGTGTGCTCTATAAGAGCTTGGGTGGTGCAATTGGCAACATGATATCGTTTTTTTAGGTCATTTTTCATGCAGCCGCGTGCAGCTCCACTGCTGCTGACCATCAATCTCAAAATTTCTCGAGATGGAATCCACAACCATCTTGAAAAATGCCAAGATGGATGGCTGTCAGGTACGTTTCTGCATGCCCACCATGCAGGGACACTGCATGCCCACCATGCAGGGACACTGCATATAATGTAAACACTTTTTATTAAGACAGAAAACCCGGGAGAAAGTCCAAACCCAGTTTGGCACACGTAAAAGCCTTTCTACCGTTCCCCCACCATCAAGGTACATCCGCTTGCTTGGGCTGAGAGGTAAAGGACGCCCCTTGCCAGTGGGTTTCGATCCGTGGTCGTACGGTGACAACTTTAAAGTTATACGATTCACAGTGATTTTTTGTATATATTATATGGGTCAGCAAGCCATTGCTCTACTTACTGTCATAGGAAATCATATCACTTGCCACGAGTTACAATTCAACCAAAGCATATTTCCAATAGTTCATCATTATCATGCCTCATCTTCAATTGGTGATGCCAAATAAATTGCAAGGAAAGCATATAGAAAAAATACGACTAAGATTGGAAAATAAAATTTGAAAGCCAAAAGTTAAACCATGTTGTAAGTAAAACTAGTCGAAGTATGTTTAATATGCTAATACTTGTCAATCATGGTAAAACCATTTTGAAAATGTTGGCCAAAAAGCTGGTTAATTTTTTTGACATTTACACTGAAAAACCGCCCTGAGGATCAGAGACCTAGCCGTGCTGGCTCTGCCTGCCGCACTTAAAGTCGTGTCCAGGCAGTGTAAAACTCCGTGGGCTTACCCTTTGCCCCCCAAAAAAGTTGGTTCATTTGAAAGAAATATTTAGAACATGAAAAATAGAGTATAAAAAAACATTTTTGAAAAAAAAAACACAAGTATTGGATCCATGGTTTCTGATCACAGTCTTGAATTTGAATCCCGTAGTTCCTATACCCTAACTTGATTTTCAATAATCTTACATATAATTCTTTTTTAACCATGTTTTATAAAATTAAAAACCCAACCAAACCAAACCTCTACATACTGTTTTCCAATTTTTTGAGACTCATTTTTTTTTTCATCTATCTTTTTGAATAGAAAACCCTTTTAATAATTTGCCACGGGCTCGGATCATCTGGCAAAGGCACCTGTAAATTTCACCAAAATAACTGGACGTCATGAGTTTGAAACCCACTAGACGTCCCTTGCTGGAAGGTCGAAGTTGGATGTACTCATCGGTAGGTAAGGGAACCTCAGGGCTTAATTAAACAGAAGGCCTACCAATGTGGGGGTGAGTGAAGGGGTTTTCCTTGGCTTAGCGAAGAGCTAAAAAAATAAAAAATAAAACTTTTTTAATAAAGTATTTATTTTTGAACAGTGAGTGATGGGGTTTTCCTTGGCTTAGCGAAAACCCCAAAAAATAAAAAACTAAAACCTTTTTTAATAAAGTATTTATTATTGAACAGTTTTTTTGCCATTTCATATATTGCTACTGGTTTAAGGGGTGCACACTAATTAAGAAGGGCAGTTTTGCCATAAGAGAAGTCAAAGGATACGCACGTCTAATGATCAGATGCATTGGCAGAGACAAACAGAAAGAGAACGAGGGCTCGTGACTAATGACTGCACCATGCAAACTATCGTTTGACGCCATCTCTTCACTCCCTTCCGTTCCTCCTGCCACCCAAGTAGATTCCCCACCCCCCATCTTCTGCCCCCATTTTTTTAACAATTTTCCAAACTGCCATTCCTTTCCTCGATATCTATGCCAACGGGTCAGCTGAAGTAAGGGTGTCAGACAGACCTACCTGAACAAAAAATTAAGAAGACCTGATTAAGATCCGGGTCTGGACCTAAAGGTCCTATTAATACATGGACCCGAGTATAGTTTGTAAAATTTTATTCACCCAAGTTTTGATTAAGACACATAATTTTCAATGTAAAAATGATAAAAATAATATTTTACCGGGTATGATCCAGATCTGGTTCATTTAGTTCTTAGCGGGTCCGAGTTGTAGTAGACCTGATTAGATCCAAGTCCGAACCTGATACCATACTCGAAAATCTGGTCCAAGTCTGGTTTCACCTGGGTTCCAACCAAACCCGACCCATTGACACCCCTAGATCCACACCAATGGAGAGAGGATCAGGTGCAATGTGATTGCACACTTCTAATGTGCTGCCACATCTGATCACCCTTTATCTGCTGTTGGGCCCCACAGATGTAAGGTAATCAGGTGCAGCAGCACATTAAAAGTGTGCAATCACATTGCACCTGATCCTTCCTCACACCAATGTCACAAATCTTGTTTTCCGTGACAAAATAAAACTAGTTCTTAAGAAAATTATGAAAAAATATTGAATGACTAAATATAGATAAAAATATAGTGAAATAAAAGCAGGCACAAAATGGGTTTTACGGTGTTAAAGTTGCAGTAAAACATGATAATTTTCAAAAAATAAGCAATGTTTTGAAAATATCATGTTTTTCTCTGGTGTTATGCTGGCCTTTGAAATTTTTGTCATAAAATCACAATATTTTCAAAATATCGGTGATATTTGTGACATGGATCCAGACCTAGAACTTCTAGAATCACAGATGTCAATTGCTTGGGTTGAGGTCAGATATCACACTGACCCCGGGTCCATTTCGCTGGATTCGGTAAAAGGATATCAAATATGATTATCTGGATTACGATTCGGTTTTAGTATTTCTATATGCACGTATGGATCTGAGTCAGACTCTTAAGTCAAACAAGAACCGAACCATTTACATGTACATATATTTTCGATTAGAATAAACGGCCAATTGGATCCTGCTTCAGCAATAAAAGCTAAAGAGCATTAATAAATTAACCTGACCCGAGTCCGGCCCGTCCACCTCCCTGGTTTGGGATGATGTCTTTGTCTAATTAGGCCTGGACTCTAGCGGATGGAACCGTACCCAATAATGCGGTGTATCATTCACTACTTTCCAACTTCTTTTTCTATTTTTTTTTTAAATTTCTTTTATGAAAGCAAGACTGTTACTAACATATACCGGACCCTAATCCAGATTGGGCTTCTGTAGACAAACCCATAGGCCTCTGTTATATATCCTGGTATACGGGTCATGGATCAGGTTGGAATAAATTGAGATCCGGGTCCCATTGACAACTTTCACCAAACATTCAAAACTACTCATGATTGCATGAGCATCTCGGATGAATGTGCAAAGTCGTGCATCTCACTAAACATGCATGAGAATTTCCCATGACCCTTGTTTTACAGCATCCTTTTTTAGTTTAGTATGTAACTAGTGAGAATGTGGACTATAACTTGATGGTCCAAGGACGACTTAATATGGAGACCATTCGAGTAGGAGAGGCTTAAAATGAGCCCTAATTTGCTAAAATCTGATATTTTATGGAACTGGCCTCTTGGGCCTAGCTAGTTTGTCAGGACCTAGAACATGGCAATCCACAAATTGGGCTTACCCTATGGTAAGGGTGCTACCCATGTTACAAATATCACTGATATTTAGAGAATAACAGGGTTTTTTTTATGACAAAGTTCGAGTACCAAGCCCTTACAGAGCCCACCAGTGAAAGGCACCAGGAGAATATCAGGATATTTTAAAACTATATATTAAAATATCACAAAATATCAAGTTTTCATTGCAATATTAACAAGATAAAAACAGTTTGTTATGGCATTGTATGCATTTTTTTATTTTTTATACTTATATACAGGGTTAATCTATCATTAAACTAGTTAGGTTTAACATTAAATGGATTCAACTTTATGAAAACAATTAAAACACCTTTAAAAATAATGATATTTTTTAAAAATGCAATGTTACTTTTTTTAGCATTATAGGTCTTTTGATCTTGAAGGGAATTCAAACAACTTTTTCAAAAAAATAACTTTACAAGCTATCAAAGTTACCTTTTTTACCTCAAAAAGTAACCTTGTATTTTCAAAAAAATTATTTATTCAGTGTATTTAGTTATTTTTATAATGTTGAATTCATTTAATGTTAAACCTAACTGGTTTAATGATATATATATATATATATATATATATATGCCTGCACAAATACATTTGTGTCCACCCTAATTTGAAATTCTAGCTCAGCCGCATGAACGTTACGAGAGTTCAAAACCAGTGGTGACCTGAAGGTTTTCCGTTGGCCTAGCTAAGAAAAAAAAAAGAGTAACCATGTTATTAAAAAAAAGAAAAGAACATGGATATGGGTATGGGTATGACGCCCACATCATATTTAACCTTAATTAGATTAAGAGAATTTGTTTACATTGATTTTTTTTTGAGATTCTGCGTTAATTTTGGTTTCTTACGTCAATAGTAATTACAGGTGCAATCACGTAATATAATGGAAGATCACGGGCAATTACGTGGTCGTCCTGTATAAAGCCCACTCCATTCCTTGATTCCTTGACGGAGAGAGAGAGAGAGAGAGAGAGAGAGAGAGAGAGAGAGAGAGAGAGAGAGAGAGAGAGATGGTTAAACCGAGAAGGAGAAAGCTCGTTTTACGACGAAATCTCAGAATTTTACGATCTCTCGCTGACTCTAAATCGGTACGTTCATAACTGCTGCTGTGTGTGTGTGGTTGTTGGGAGTTCGTATCTCTCTTCGGAATCTGGTTGAGATCAACTAAATTTTGTTGGTTATGGGTAGGTTGGGAGGGCGTCAATTTTCTCGGATGCCGCCCAATACATTCAAGAATTGAAGACCAAAATTGAGGCTCTCGAGATGAACCAGAACGAATCTGAAATTCCCTTCGTTAGTGTCCATTTCATTCTTTTTTTTTTCTTTTATCTCCATATATTTGGCACGCATTGTGGAGAGATTCTTTCTGCAACTGCGGTTCATTATTAATGACAAATTGATGGTGGTGGACTGGGTTGGATGCTTGCAGGTGGTCAAAGTGGAGAAATATGAGAATGGGTTGTGTGGCATCAGAGTGTGGTGCTGTGAGAAGCTGGAAGGGCTGCTGGTGCGGGTGCTGGAAGGGCTGGAGGCGTTGGGGGTGGAGGTGATGCACGCTACGGTGTGCTGTAAGGATTGTTTCAGCATGGAAGCCTTTGGGAAGGAGGTGGGACAGAGTGTTGATAGTGAAGTGATGAAGGAGACCTTAGTCAGCGCCCTCATGAAGGTCAAGGCAACGGAAAAAATTTGGTGTTGATTGTGTACTTGTATAAATGGGGGGTATGCATGCGCGCGCGCGCGCGAGAGAGAGAGAGAGAGAGAGAGAGAGAGAGAGAGAGATGTGGGTGTGTATCTGTTTGGTGTATGCAATTTGATCAACTGTTGATTTTTCGCTTGGATTGTTGCATTGCATGTGTAGGAGTGATTGTTTGTCAGAGAAGTGTGTTTGAGAGAGAGAGAATGCCAACTTCTAGTGTCTCTTGAACCACCAAATTCATCGTGGAGGAAGAATTGCTTGTCAGAAATGAGAGAGAGAGAGACTGAAAATTAACATAGGTAGTGGTTTTTACCAGATGAGAGTAACTTGTTGAACTGCTAATAAGCTTGGGGGATCATATCTTGGCTAAACTATGGCACAAACTCTTAGAGAATGATGATTAAAATATTGTTAGTTTTATAACCCAAAGAAACTGCACCCGAAGACCCGGTCGCTCTGGCTCAGCCTTCCATACCTACGATCATCCTGGACCCCTGCCCCTGGGGCCTATGCTATGGGTTGGCTTGCACAGAAAGACAACCCTAATGAGAATCGAACCTTGACTGCCGGTCTAGCAGAAGGCTCCACCCCCACTACGCCAACTCTCCTTTGTCAACATATTGTTAGTTGATACAGTATTCTTAGGCTAACTCAAAAACTTGTCGTTTAGCGCTGTCAAGTATGGTCCCAACCCCATCCTGATTCTTCAACCTCGTCAACCATAAACTAGGCCCCACATAATATGTTGAGGCTTATCGGGTCTTCTCAGACAGGGTGGGTTATTAAGTCTTCCGGATCCAAATCCTGTTCAGACATTTCAATACTCGGATCCTAATAAGATTTGATCCGGTAAGACGTGTGATTTAGAACAAAGAAGAAAAATGATTTACACAATCATGCTGGTACCATGCCCAGTCAGACATAGATCTGATCCGGGCATAGGGCATTCACTTGGATCTGGACCCTCAGTCCCCTGGGTCAGGACCACCTTTGTTTAACGATGGTATTCCAAGTCAAAATCTAAACCCTGCGACGTAACATTTAACTCATAAATTTAAAAGTTTCAAGGTAGGTTTCCTTCCAAATCTGTAAATTAAGCATACTTTTAGGTGTTTATCAATCTTTGATATCATAATTTTCATGATAAATTAAAAGTACTCATATTTTAACCTACAACAATCCAAATGTGATTTTTTTTTTACAGAGAAAAAGCGGCAGATCCCTAACAGTTATACAACCATACCATTGGGAATCGAACTTGCAACGTCCCAACACAAGGTGACGTGCACTAACTGCTCCTGCCAAACAAGTGGAGCCCATGTTGGTAATTCCAATACAATACACAATTCGTATCATGTGACGCAACTTATATTTTCATGAACATATGCACTCAATATAGGTAAGATTACGTGATATGCCAAAACACAAATTTTTGGTTCAAGGGGTTGTTTGTTTCAAACCATGTCATAAGAAAGCGCCTCACTTTCATATGAAATGATGGTTCTTTTACATAGAAGGTGAAATGAACAAGTGATTTCCTCGGTGTGCCCTACATGGTTCTCACGTACTTTTACATACATTTTCATGCATTTTACATGAAAAAACACAGTCACATCTTGAAATTTGAGAGAATTTACTTGAAATTTGGAATTCTCTCTCTCTCGTCTCCTTTCCCTCTTGGAGTTGGTGCCAACTTAGAGGAAACTCCAGCCCTCTTCAAGCAAGTTATGCCTCTTCTTCTCTAATTTCAATTCCTCTTTGCTTGATTTGATTTACATTTTGTAATTTTTATTTTTATCAAAAGCCATTAGAATTATAGAATTTGATCTTCTATAGATCAAATTCATTTTCAATCGGCAATATCAAATCAATATATGCTTCATTTCTTTTAATTAATTTCACTTTGTTAATTATGTATTTGATGATATTTTGTTGTTTTCTTTCTTCCAAAATTCAAAAATGCATAATCTAGATTTAATTATTCATTTTATGCTTTGATATATTGCATGAATTTCAGATGTTTTTCCTTTCATTTTTATCTGAATTTTTTATGGGTGATTCATGAATGTATCCACATGAATCTGTGATTTTTTTATGATTTTTGGGGATTTGTGCACCCACTTTAAAAATCAGGATTCTGATGTTGTCATTCTGCCTCATTGAAATTTTAGCAAGATCAGAACCAATTTGCCAGAGTGATTTCTCTCTAACCGAAAATGATCTCTCCAATCCATAAAAAATGGTGTCTCTAGCATTGAATCTACTTTGTTCATGCCAATTTTTATCAATTTCTATAGTCATCTTATACCTGATTGTGATAAGAAATCATAACCCTATCACTCTGTGTCATTTTAATGACTCAGATTTTAATCCATTTTGTCAAAGTCATATATCTCTAATGAGAGATTATTTGCAAATATGTAAAATGTGTTTTCTTCATCTACCTATGTAGTTCATCCCTGAAAAATTTCAGCAATTTCTATGGTTGATTTTTATTTCTTTTATATTTAAAATCGAGACCCTGTCTGTCTGCAATCTCAGGCAATGCTCAGACCCAGGATCAATCTGTTGCATTTATATCTCCCTAATGAAAAAATATTTTCTAGATATGTAAAAAAGAAATTCTTACGTAAAATGTCTAGTTTATGCATGCTAATTTTCATTAATTTTCATTATCATTTTATGTTTCATTCTGATTGAAAATCAGAATCCTATCATTTTTTTGTCAGGCTTTGCTCAGAGTTTGAGCTAACTTGTTTGAATCAGATCTTCCTAATGGAAGATCATTTTTAAGATCTGAAAAATGGATTTTTATCCTCTACATATCCAGTTTACCTCTATAAAGTTTTAGCCTATGAACATTTCGTATTCTATTTGGATCAAAAATTAGAACCTTGTCATCTTGTATAATTAAGCATCGCTTAGATTTGATCTCATCTTGCTTAGATTAGCTCCCTCTAACAAAAAATTATTTTCAAAATCTGTAAAAAGGGTTTTCTTCCATTTTATGTCTAATTTTTTTCAATCAATTTTTATAAACTTTCATGTCCATTTTCTATTTCAATTCTGCTAAAAACCGACACTCATTACAAAACTTCAAGTTCTATAACAGGTCCATTTTTTGAGATGGAATAGTGACTTCCCAAAGTCATCATTTTCAAACCAGGATTGATTTTTTATTTTTGTAAATTGAGGTTATTTTATGATTGTGTTGAACAATGTCTCCAACAAATTTGAGAGAAATTGAATCAGTTTAGCCTCTAAAACAGCCAAATTACAGAAACCTATTTGCTAAAACTCAATCTCTTGTTTCTAAAATTAACTCTTCAATGTTTCATTCATATCTCAAGATTCAAAAATGATTTTAAAATTCTGTAAAAAGGAAATGATTTTTTGATGTGTTATGAATCCATGGATTCATCTTGAGAATGATTTGAGTTGTTTTAAATCTCCATTTACCCGAAATGCTCTAATAGGTTTTTTTACAAATCCTGATTCTGTAAAATCCTATTTTAATTGGATAAAATATCCCAATTCGGGTTTTTCTCCAATCTATTCTTGAAATTTTCAAATTTAAACTGTTCCTAAGGTTGTTAGGGATCTTCATATCAATTTTTATACATTTTTATGGTCATTTGATCATTTATTCATTGTAGTTTTTTAAAACTGATTTTATAAAAAGCATTTTTCCTGTTAAAATGAAGTTAAATTAGGCATTTTAACATTTTAAAAATTCAATTCTCAAACATAATTCATATATTTCATAAATAAAAAATGTTTTTCATCAACTTAGAATTCCTTATCTTCGTTTTAACAAGTTTTAGAGTTTATTTATTTTTTATTTCAATAATTTTCAATATCTCTTTTATAAAATCTTCAATTTCAAAGTTAAATTCATTTTAAATTCAAATTTTAAAGTGACTTTATATATTTTTAAACCTATTTTTAAAAACTTGAAACTCTAAAACATATTTTCAAATGCTTTTGTAAAGTCATGCATCATTTGCATTTATTTTGTTTAATTTTTCTTTATTTTTGGGGCATACAAGGCTAATTTTAGTTATTTTTCTCAAATTTCCAATAATTATGGCATTTTCAAGTATAGATCTATCTCCTGTAGAGCTACATGAAACTTTTAGGGTGCTTTGATTGCCTCAGATCTAAGATCTGATGTTCTCTAGTATGACCCCCCCCCCCATCTAACATGAAAACCTTAAAAATTTTTTTTGGGGGGGTGGGGGGGTTCACCTAAAGTAGGGATCTTAAAATATTGGCTTTGAAATCCTCTGTTTCTAGGAGGTTGGATCATGCCATGGGTCCTATGCCTCGATCCACTAAACCTTTGTTCTCTTCAAAGATGCCATGAAGAAGCTCAAGACGTGATGTCATGGATGAGAGAGATCATCCAAACAGGAGCTTGTGAGTTTTTCCAACTAGGCAACTTTCACACACCTTTATTTTCTTGTTCATACTAAAATAAATTGCATGTTTAGAATTTAAAAATGGCACGATCTTCTTATTGGTGCGCCTAAGACATTAATGCCAAATGTCAAAAGATGTCATTTTTCTTGTATAGGCGACCTTCAAATTTTCATCAGCTTTAATTGGGTCCCCTGAGATGAATCTTGCCTATTTGTCAATCCTTAACAAAGAATTCAAAATGGGTAAATTCAAATATGTAATCCTTATCTTCGGTAAATTTCTTCATAAATAAAAGATTTTTGGCGATGTTAGAAACATATAGGATGTTTTACAAATCAAATGTAGAACCATTTGATGATAAAATAAGATTACCAGCGTGGGAGATAAGAAACATCTTACCATTACAAACCATGACAAATTCACCTCCCTAATATTGAGATTTGTTTAAAAACTATTGGTCATCCATGGTAAGGTGATTTGTTGCACCAATGTCAGGATACTAATAATCAACAAATTGTTGAAGAGACATAGTTGAGAACTCTTTAGAAATGTCTCAACAATTTTTGGCAATGTGGCCTTGTTTTCTGCAATATTAGCATGTGACAGATCCTTGTTGAGCTTGATGATTTTGCATGACTTGATTTGAGTCTGGTTGATTTTGTTGATTTTGGTTGGAGTTTCTTTCTTGACCCCTACCTTGACCTCTATAGAAGCCACACCCACTACCATGACCTTTAGAGACGTTGGAAGCTATAAGATATGCTTAATGTGTCTCATATGGCTTAGGATGAAGCATGAGAACACATTTTTCTTGATTGATGAGTAGATCATAAAGATCTAGAAATGAATGAGTTAATATGCTTGTGGTGATTGACATCATGAAGGTCTCATACTCAAGAATGAGCCCGTTTAGAGCTATTTGAACCAAGTCTTCATCTCCCATATGATGGTTAGCATTGGCAACAGAATTGACAAGGAATTTAATGTGATCCAAGTATGACAACATGTTTGTATTGTCTTTTCTATATAAATGTTAGATCATTTTTTAGGAACATAACTCTCAAAGGGGATTGAGATCCAATATGCCTTTTCCAACACAAGTCATGCCTCTCTTGTTGTCTTTGTCTTCATGATCTGGCCTAGCTAGGACAAGCTCAAAAATAGTTGCCTTGATCCATCTGAGAGCCAACTGATCAGAACAAAGTAAGGTGAGATAATTCATATTTTCATATTCGCTTCCATATGCAACAGTGGTGAACTTATATGGTTGATGCAAAGAACCATCAGCGAACTTGAGGAGATCCTGACTGAGCATGATGGATTCAAGTTGCAACCTCTACAAGAGATAATTGTCTCGATTCAACTTTACGAAAATAAGGTTGGTGATTATGTTCCATTGAGCTGATGGGAAGCAAGACAAAGCCATGAAAAACTCGATGAAATAGGTATGCTCTGATACCATGAAAGAAAGATACATGAATTTGAGAAGCTCGTTATTTCTCTTGTTCACCGAGAGATCAGAGATATTTCATTAATATAGAAGATCATATTACAAACTGATAAGATTTTCAGATTGAGATACATAACTTGATATACATGAACAAGATACAAAACAAGATTGGCCTCAAATGTTAAGAGACCAAGAGAGGAAGGAGAGATCATGCTCAATCACCATAAAGTTACGTTGAGGTTGTTGAGATCCAACCTCACTTGGTGTGTTGAAGTCTATCTTGCCTTTCGTGGGAGACTCCTGTAATGTCCCAACCTCATTTGACATATTGAATTTTTTTTTACCTTTTGGCGGGAGACTCCTTAGGTAATGTCCCACTTGATAACCCAAGTGAGTCAGTTGCCTTAATAGTATGAAGGAGCTCTGTACAAACTAGAATGAGTTGAGCTATGAGTGGCTTGTCTCGTTTCTCAGCACTAAATGTAACTCCATTTAGTATATCCTTTTTGGGAACTGCTGTTGGGAGCAAAGCAGGTTATATGTCCCCCCCCCCCCCCCAAAGATGGTTGTTAGCTACATCGCGTGTTTGGGGGTCTCAATGAGAGCCACGTATGTAAGCACGTGCAGCTCGTATCCCCATGTTTGTCAGCATCAGTTAGCGTCAGAGTTTGGTGCGATTGCAAAGACTTAAGTACCCTTTCCTCCATTGGTGTCATAAAATGACGATTCTAGAAAAGAAGCGGTTGCAAAGACTTAAGTACCCCGAAGATGGTTATTTAAGACTCAGTCCCTGCACTGCAGGATTATCCGAAAAAGGAATCCCTCCCTGAAGAAGGCCATGAACATCAACCATCTCTCTCCCTTCTCTTTCCGTCTTTGTGCATATCCAGCAGACGATCCTACACTGCTCCATCAAGCACCGACTGACTTGCACACTGACTGTAGCATGGTTCAACTTGAAGAGTTGTGGAGCTTGATTCAGAGTTTTTGCCCTTACAGGAGGGGGGTCTGGGGGCTTCCCCAGCGCGGTATAAATTCTTTCTTTTCTTTTCCTCTTGTAACTGTCAAAAAGAGCAATAAAGTGTTTTGTTTGATCGTGGCGCTCATATGTTTCCTTCGGTTGTTTCTTGCTCGAGGTTTTCGTAACACCCTTTCTTGTAAAAAAAAAAAAATTTGCTATGCGGTTTTCGTAAATCACTATTCAATTTAGCGCTTTTTCATATTTTTTTTCACTATGCAATTTTTGTAAATTGCTACTCGGTTTATCGATTTGCTATTTTTTTCACTACGCGATTTTTCATAAATCACTACTCGATATAGCGATTTTTGAAAATCGCATAGCAATTTGCCATTTTTTTTCGCCACGCAATTTCATAAATCGCTACTCGATTTTATGATTTGCCATTTTTTTGCGCTATCGTAAATCGCTACTATATGTAAATCGTAAATCCTGATGCTGAACACCGCTCCCTTGAGCACAATCCTCGCCGTGATCAGGTTGTAGTCGCCAGCCGTCACGATGGTAGTCTTGAGGTCCATGATGGGGAAGCCAGAAAGGAACGTGTCATTCTCGATGTTGGCGGGGAGGAGGGTCATGTCAGAGTGTACGGCACTGGAGGACGAGATGAGGACCTGGCGGTACTAGGATCTGACGAATGCCCACCAAGACTTGAGGGTGCGAACACCCGTGTTAAGCAGCGTCAGGGTGGCCTGAAAGGCATAGCCCTGATCGGAAGTGACAGATTATACTTTGAAAGACTCCGTTGTAGGTGTAGTGGAGGAAGATTCCGCTGTAGGTGTCTCTTGAAGGCGGCGGAGGGGCCATCACAGTTGGTTGCCTGCTAGTAGAAAGAGGACGACGATCACCATCGGATTGCCGGCTCTTTGCCTCCCTTAATTTCTTCTCTAGAGAGAGGGGGGGGGGGGAGGGTTACAATGTTTCACGGAGAAAGAAGAAGAAGAAGATGACGACGAAGCAGAGAGTCCATCTTCGGGGGAGAACACACACCACCCTCCCTGTTGGGAGGGGTATGGGAAGCTAGAAGGTTGTCATGAGTAAGTCAATGTGGGGGCAATTCTCTGTTCACCGGCAAAGGAGGCGAGAAAGGTGATGGAAGTGGATTTCACAACATCCTTGCAAGACTTGAATGAAACCCGGAGATGGGAAGGGATATGGCTTGCCAAATTGCCTTTTATCTCCCCTCCAATTCCAAACCTGGACACTAAACAGTGGAGACTGACGAGAATTATGTGAACCCTCGTAATCTCTTCCAACACCGGCTCCTTCAAATAGATAGGGTATAGAACCAATAAAAAATTCATCTAGTTCATCGTTATTAGGGTTCCCTCAAGAGAAGATCCGGTGAAATGTGATTACACTTTTAATGTGCTGCTGCACCTGATCAGCCATATCTGCTCTTAAGCCCCACAGCTGACAGGCTGCATTCCAAAGATAATGGGTGATCAGGTGCAGCAGTAGGCTAAAAGTATACAATCACATTGCACCTGGGTTCCCTCCACTAGATATGTTGCATATTCCAACATCACCCACAATTATTTATCCAATCATGAGAGGAAAAAAATCACCACATCCAATGATACTGATAGACTAATGCAAATTTTCACTTAAGGCACCGTTTTGTTTCTTTATTCACTATAACATAGGCAAAAAGCATTGAGATAAAACAATTGCTAACTAATAGTTTAGATAAGGCACTTGCCTTATCTAAACTATTAGCTGCAGGCTATTGTCTGTCTTATCTCAAAGTTTAGTATAGGGCAAGATAGAAATGGAGAGTGTATAATGCAAGCTATTGTCTTATCTAAACTATTAGCTTCCAAGCTGGGGAATAAACGCTGAAAAGATTGAATCTGAATGGACAGGCAGGGATTATATTCCAAGTCAATAACTTAGCTTGGTTCATTTACAGGGAATAAATGAAAGGGGGGCAACAATGCAAACACATTTGTGAATGGTTAGACGGTGCATCATATACTCTTTGAAAATATTGCAATATTATTATGATGCAATAGAAAAGCATTATTACGATAACATTCTAATAATGTTTTTTTTTTTTATTCTTACATTGAGATATATATATATATATATATATATATATATTAATTAGTTAGTATTTCGAACTCATTACAAAATGGATTATCAATAGCATGGTAATATATAGCACACACACACATTTAGGGCATGTTTGGAAGCGAGAAAGATGTAGAAAAAGTGATGCAAAATGAAAAATCCGTACGGATTTTCTGACCCTTCCAAATGAGAGAGATTTTTTCGCTGATAGAGTTTTTTTAAAAAGTACGCTTTTTTGATAGAAAAAATTCTTTCATGGAGGGAGTGAAGGAATGTTTTCTACCAAGAAAAAATTTATTTTTACACTTCCCACCATCCATCTCATCACCACCCACCAGGGATGCACATGGAACCGAGCTCGCTCGGGCTTGTCTGCATTGTAAATGAGCTGAGCTTGTACCAGTGTATGAAGCTCGGACGAGCTATCGAGTTGAGCACAATAAGGCTGAACAGGCTCGATAACGCTCGGTTCATTGCAAGCCCGATAAGGTTCGGACAACAAACTCGGCTCGTGTGCATCCCTACCACCCACCATGACCCTCCTCCTCTCTCTCATTTTTTCACATTTTCCCACTGTTTTTCTGATAATACACAAACAACCAAAAAACTTTCTTTTGGAAAACTCTCGTAGGCAAAACTTTTTTTTCCGATGAAAGTTTTTCTCTCCTCCCAACGTGCCATTACCCAAGGGCTGCTTTGCTTCATGCGCTGCCTTGTGAAACAAGTTTCACACCAAATAAACAATTTCATGCAAAACTCGTTCCCCAAAGTGAGGAGTCCGAAGCAATTAACTTTCATACAAAAGTTACATTTCATGCTAAAAAACGCTACAAACATGGGCCCACCCAAAACGTAGTTGTTTCACTCAACATAGGAAAACAACCTATTTTCATATGAAAATAGGCAATTTTCTCATGTATCTCGATGAAACAAACACGCCCTAAAAGTGCAGGGAACACAATCATCAACTTATTCTAGCTCCCGCTATATGCATCCAAACGCACCACAAAGATTTTTCCACATGGCCGGAAACCACCCTGGAATATATGGTCTATCCACAAAAAGCAGGTGGTTTTTTTATAATTAAACCTATCATTCAGAATATCAATGGTCCGTGATATAAAATTATGAAAGTTAGCCAGAGATTATCCACAATTACTTCAGAAAAGCACCACAAATAAACAAGAAAATGATCAGAATATATTTAGATAATCCTATTCTTGTCTTTATTAGGAATTTAGCCCAGTGGTTAGGTGAATTCATGGCACTATTAAAATAATGACTGGTAGTACAACCAAAAGACTTTTTTTAATGGATGTGTCTTTAACTTACATTTTATCAAAGCTCAGACTATTTGCAATTTGGTGATCAAACCGGTCTGAAATTTTGACCAAACCGATTTGTCTGGCCTTCACTTGGTCCGGATTGTGCCCACAAGCAAACCTAATTGAGCAAGGTTTGAGAAGATCAGGGTCCTAAGTTTGGGCCAACTTTACTCATCTTGTATAGCACAGCCCAGCTTTAAGCAAGCTCATGAATGAGAGAGAGTTTTATACGGTTTAGGATGCTCTCGGTCCAATCATGATCCAAATCTCGAAGAACTTTGACCTTGATTGGATCAGGATTGAAAACCATCCAAGCCCAATCCAACCTGTTTTTGAAGTCTGTAACTTTTGAAAATGGAAATATACTGGTAAGAATTCCTTGAATAGGTTGAAGTTATCTGATCTAATCTTCATGATCAAAATAGCAATGCAACTTTCAAAAAGAGATGTAGGATGTGTTTGAATGCCACTGCTCTCGGATCCTTGCATTGAATACCACACGTCACATGGATACTCTATTGTGACTTCCATTGTGTATCCTAATATACAAGTCATATTGAAAACTTCATAAAAATGGTCATATCCATATGAATCACACGCCAATGTCTCCGGTAAATAAACACTGAATCTCATTGAGATTCCTGTCATAGTTGTAATTCACATGTTCTAGTTTCGATTGTGGGTGGCCGGATTTTTTTCTTTTTTGAAAGGCAAGCTGGGGTTAGGCAGATCCGTACCAGTTATATATCTATACAATTGGGTTTTGAACCTGCAACCTCCCAGCTCAAGGTGACGTGCACTAGCTGCTCCTACCAGACAAGCAGAGCCCCCTTTGATAGTGTGGTGGGATTTACTTATCGTTAATGTGGTTGGAAAAAAAGGAAGAGCAGATAAGGAAGTGATTTGACATCTTCATCGTCCATTGGTTCATCTCACAAGGACCTCATGGTCTTTGTGCATATTGTAGACGGTGAGGATGCAAAATCACTTTCTTAAAAAAAGTGATTTGGCAAATCACCTGTTCTGCTTTCAAAAAAAGGGCCAGATTGTGCAACGATGAGGAGGAACAAGATTGCTTCTATCATAGAATGTTAAACATGCAAAGCTATTATATGCTTTACATAATTTATTCTCGTGGATGCCTATTATTAGAAATGGTGCTATACTGTGGATGTCAAGCTCAAGGTGATCTGAGATCATATGATCTCTAATATACAAGTCTCTGACCCTCTAACCTATCCATGGATTTAAGAGGGTTTTGACGATCTCGAAACAGAGGATGCGAGATATTTGTTTTGCAAAATCCAGAATTTGGCATCGCCCCAATGCCAGATCAGGCACTTATATCTGAGATCCAAGGTAATTAAAAGCCTCCCAAAGATGTGATCCAATCTATTTTCTTTTTTTTGCTAAGCCAAGTTAGGGTAGGGATGACTGTGGACTAGAGATGGCAGTCGACCGGGGTGGGGGACAAGGTCTCCACCCCCGCCCCGTTTCAAAATCCGAGCCTTCATCCCCGCCTCCATCCCCGCACGGGGATGGATTTTAACCTTCACCTCCGCCTTCATCCCTGCTTCATGTCCTCCATCCCCAATTCAAACGGGGGTGAGGCCGGGCAGGGTCCTGCTTCTCCTTAGTTTATAGTCATCCCTTAAAGGATTGGAGACGGGGTGGGTGGGGCTAGGTAGGGATTGAGACGGGGACAGGGCGGGGCAGGGAAAAGCGTAAGTCCATCCCCGCCTCCATCATTGAACGGGGATAGATTTTAACCTTCACCCCCCCTCCTCCATCCATGTTTCATGCCCTTCATCCCCGATCCAAATGGGGGCGAGGCGGGGTGAAGCCCCATTGTCCCCTGATCCACTGCCATCCCTACTGTGGACCGTAGAGGGGGCAAGGGACAAGGTCTTCACCCCTACCCTGTCTCAAAATTGTGCCCTTCATCTATACCTCTATCTCTGCATGGGTTTTGATTTTAACCTCCATCATCAGTCTATTCTTCGTTTTATGTCCTTCATCCTTGGTCCAAATAGGATGAGGTGGGATGGAGTCCCATTTCTCCGATCTTTCTGCCGCAAATTGCCTTTCGTTGTTAAAAGAAAAAAAAGGAAGAAGATGAGAGAAATGGAAGCTCGAGCGCACACCTCATTAGAAGAACACTACAAGAAAAATGCTAATTAGCGATGAAACTTTGCGATGAATTTTTTTTGTCGTAAATTTGTGACAGATTAGCGAGAAAAAAACATCTGTCGCTAACATTTGAAATATTTAAGAAATTAGAGACGAACAAAATTTCGTCGCTACTCTATCGCTACTTAGCGACAGATTAGCGACTAAAAAACTATGTCGCAAAACCCATTGCACGTAGCTACGGATTTGGCAATGGAATATTGTCCATCGCTATTTAGCGACGACATTGGCGACAAAAATATTCCGTCGCGAATCTGTCGTAAATTGTCGATGTAAAACCCCCATCTAGGGCACGAAATCAATCTCTTCCCGTCTCTCTTTCTCTCACCCGCGTTGCTCGCCCCATCCAAAGTCGTGCTCGCTGATGACGGCCTCGACAACCTACCGCTATCCGACGACCGCCCGACCACCTCCCGCTCTCTGGCGACCACACCGACCACCTGCCGCTCTCCAGCGACCACCCCCCTTTCGTTCTCCGACGACAGCCCCCTCCTTCTTTGGACGCCTGCTATTCGATGATGGCCCCGGCCACCTCCTTCTCTCCCTCTTTCACCTCCCGCTCTCCGGCGACCCTCCTTCTTTCACCACTCGCTCTCCAGCGACGGGCCCTGAACGATATGACGTCGAGATTTCAAGTGAACGATCTTCCGATTTTGCGATTTCTAGATGTTGATATTGTTCTTGAAAATTTATGTATTTCGTTTGTTTGTTCTGATGCAGAGATCGTGCTTTTAGTTTCTCTTGCTTCTCTAGCTGAATCTTTTAGTCACGTTCTTGTTTTTGTTTTTCTTATTTTTTTTATTTAGAAAGCTCCGTCGAACGAGTAAGCTTCTGATTTTGGTTCTGAAAGTTTCAGACTAGTCAGTTGGTTTAATTAGAGAAATCGAGAGTTCTAGTTTCCAATTTTCTAGAATTTTTTGCTAGAGCAATCATGTTTTTTATTTTCTTTGTGGTTTTACTTCTTACCTTTAATTTTTGTCTAAGAAATTGAATAAATCCTTTCAATTTCATGAACATATATAACAAGGTTGTTTCTTATTCTTGAGTCTGAAAATTTCTGCCAGACTGTCGCCCTAAGTTTTCTTCTTCTTGCTTATGTAGTAGTATCTGGAAATTCGTTTCTTTTTATAGTAAAACTGGCGTAGATAAATTCTAGATCTTGTGGCTTTAAATTTTTTTGTAGATTTGTTTGCTTCACTCGATCAATCTTGCTTTTATATATTCCACCTCTATGAATTTTTGGTTGATTTTTTTGAAAATCTCAACTGAGTGTCGGAACCTAGAACCTCTTATTATATTAAAGTAAGCATAATTACAAAATTATGCTATGAAGAATTTATAGTCGATTTTTCTAAAAAAAAGAAAAACTTGTGGGATTTCTAAATCTGAAGGTTCTATCACTTCGTTGCATACTTTGTGCACATCCATATAGAGACATTGCAATCAATTTATTGTTGACTTTTTGCTACTTTGCCTTTGATTAAATAAACATTTTTTAGATTTTTTTCAAAAGAAATTTGAATTGATTATCTCTTGTGACACATTAAAACTGCAATCTTATTGAATAAACTTAGACTTTCATATTCTTCGACTATAGCTGGATTCATATTGTTGGCACGTGAGTTAGTGGGAAGCGATTGAGAAAGAAATAGAGAAGTCATTGGTTAAATTCGCACGTGAGTTAGTGGCACGTGAGTTAAAATTTTCAATTTGTTTGGTAAAAATGTTTTTTTTTTCTTTCTAGCACTGCAATTATAATAGTTTGCAATGTTTGATGTGCAATTATAACATTTTTATTTGTTAGAATATGGTTCGTGGAGGTCACAGTGGTGGAGGACCAAGTGGAAGCCGCGGAACATCATTAGGTAAATATTTTTGTGTTATATTTAAATATAGACATTCATTATGTTTTTGCTTATATGTTGATATAAACATTGTTGCTAATCGTCTTTATAGGATCCTAGTTCAGTGAGAGGCAGTCTCAGTCTTTGTATTCACGAAATGCTTTGATAGATATATCATTTAAATAATTGTATACTTGATTAGTTTAAATGTGTATTGTGTGAATTTCTAACTTATTGTTCTGTAGGTGATGTTTTGCCTACGCATGACCCACCTACACCAATTACTCATACACATCACGAGACAACTCCGGATGCAGGGTCTTCTTAGTGTGACATACGATGACTCATGCAAATAGTGTATGTCGATAGGCGACCATAAGTATTTAATTGTCATTTGTCCAATACTTATGTTATATGCAGTCGATCGTAAGTATTTAATTGTCAGTCGATTGTTAATGTGTATCAATTCATGTGCAGTGCGAAGTTCGAGCAGCAAGAAGTAATACGAGACATTAGAAAGTCACTACTGCAACATCTTCTAGGACCGGTCGCTCAATGGAAAGAGTACCCGAGGGAGGTGCTGGATAGTTTAATGTCCTCATTCATGGTATGCAGTCATTTATCATAACTACTGTGATTCATATTTAATTTTTTGTTATACTCATGTGTACTAACTCTCTGAAACTATTTATAGGCTTTCCATCGCTTTGCGACTACGAAGGAGGAGAAAGACGCGATGGTAGTATAGCAGAATGTCACTGCCAATAGATTTGCCGACATGTTGCACAATATGAAGACTACAGCAAAAAAAGCAACTGGTGGGATAGATGATCCACTGCAGTGGAAGGGTCATGGGCCTTCTACTGTCAGGAGAGATTATTGAGAGGGCATGTGCGACAAGTAGGCCAGCAATGAATTTTGAAACCGCTCAGCAAAGCACTACAAGAAAAACCCTTATTAGTGACGGATCTTTGCGACGGATTTTTTCCGTCGCAAATTAGCGACAGACTTAGCGAGAAAACATTATCCGTCGCCAATCTTTGAAATATTTTTGAAATTAGCGATGGTATAAATTCTGTCTCAAATTCATCGCTAATTATCGACAGATCGACGACAAAAAATTTTCACTACAAAACTGTAGGAAATTAGCGACGGATTTAGCGAGGAAATTTTTCTGTCGCTAATTAGTGACGAAAAAATTCCCTCGCTAATTCCGTCGTTAATTTTTTATTTAAATCGTCTCACCTAAGGCGCGAAATTTTCTCTCTCTCCCCCATTCGAAATTTAAACTAATGTTCGATTTAAACTGAGCCTCGTGCTCCCGCTGGTCGATGAAGCTGAGCCTCATGCTCGCCGCAGTAAGGCTCACCGGACGATCCTGTTGGACGATGTCGACTGTCGCGACTGCCGTCGCCCAACTCTGACGCAGCAGAGGATGGCAGAGGAATCTCGATGAAGGGCGTGCGGATCGCGGGGCGGCCTTTGTACCTGGACATGCAGACGACGTCGTCGGTGGACCCGCGGGTGCTGGACGCTATGCTTCCCTTCTTCACTGGCTGCTTCGGCAACCCCCATTCCCGCACTCACCTCTACGACTGGGAGTCGAACGAGGCGGTCGAGCGCGCTAGGGAGTAGGTCGCTTCCACGCCACCTACCTCCCCGTCGGCTCTGACGACCTCCTCGACCTCGACCGCCTCCGCGACGCCATTCGCCCTGACACCGGACTCGTCTCCGTCATGGCCGTCAACAACCAGATCAGTCCATTTCGACCTCTGCGAGACCCAATCAGAGATCTTGGGGTCGAGGGAGTATGATTTGCTGGGATCTAGTGGTGGGTCATCCTCCTCCTCCGTCGCCGCCGACGAATCACTCCAAGTTTGGCCTATTGCTGTCGGAATACCTCCCGGCAGCGAGCAAATTTTTGTTTTAATTTTTTTAAAAATTTAGCGACGAATTAGTGACATATATTATCCGTCGCTAATTTAAAATAGCGAAGGACTCGCGATGGATATTATCCATCGCTAATTTAAAATAGTGACAGACTCGCGACAAATCATTTATGTCGCTAATCCATCGCAAATTAGCGACGGATTAGCGACGGATAAGTTTTGTCGCTACTTAGCGTCGAAAAATTTGCGATAAAAGATATACGTCTCTAATTCGATGTTAATCCGTCGCTAAACTATTTAGCAATGAATTAACGATGGATTAGCGACGGATTTAGGCCATCGCTAATCCACAGGTTTCCTGTAGTAAAGGCTGCACAAAACCGAGCGAAGATGCCCGATGCCCATCTACACACAAGTGGATCTAGGACTTTTGGGAGCCACCAAAAGAAAATGGTAACACATCAATATATATGTTGTCAAATTTATAAGTATTGTTGCATACTTTTTAATTATTTTTTATCCTTTAACCTCGCAGGAAGCAGAAAAAGGAGGTCTTGTGCCTTACAAAGATGTGTTTGTTGAAACACATAAACGTAAGACCACCGGAGAGTTCGTATAAGAGAACGTGAGAGCGACAACGATATGTATTTATTGTATTAATAAACATTATAATAGACAAGCTACCATGAATTACGTTATCATAAATATTGTAATTCTTAATTATTAATTCATATTCTAATCATTACTTTGTAGGAGTCATACGAGTAGCAAATGGTACAACGATATGACAATGAATCACTCAGCATCTGCCTTTTAATCCTGCAGCATGGATGACTGCAACCGGTGAACCCAAAAAGAGTTGTATGTTCGGGTTTGAGAGTAACATGAACACCACACCAGTTGTTGCATCCTACAGCCAAGACTCTCAGAGTTCTCCCGCCAGCATCAACTCCCAACGTCCGATTGACCTTGCTATGTCTTGGGATGGTGTCTGTCAGTATTTTGAGGACAAAATGCAGTACTTTTTAAATGATGTCATTCCCAACATTGTTCGTAATGAGTTGTGCAACTTTTTCAGGACAGAGAAACTTCGTCTGCATTCAACATGAGCTTTGGTGCTCGTCAGGTATGAAGTTTTTACTGCTTTATAACACATATGAGCATGATAGAATCACATATGAAGTTTTTTTATTACCTTAGAACAAATATGAGCATGATAGAATCACATATAAAGTTTTTTTACTGCTTTAGAACACATATGAGCATGATAGAATCACATATAAAGATTTTTTACTGTCTTAGAACACATATGAGGATGATAGAATCACATATAAAGTTTTTTTACTGCCTTAGAACACATATGAGCATGATAAAATCACATATGAAGTTTTTTTACTGTCTTTGAACACATATGAGCATGATAGAATTATATATAAAGTTTTTTTACTGCTTTATAACACATATGAGTATGATAGAATCACATATGAAGTTTTTTTACTGCCTTAGAACACATATGAGCATGATAGAATCACATATAAAGTTTTTTACTGCCTTAGAACACATATGAGCATGATATAATCACATATGAAGTTTTTTTACTGCCTTATAACACATATGAGCATGATAGAATCCCATACACAGTTTTTTTACTGCCTTATAACACATATGAGCATGATAGAATCCCATACACAGTTTTTTTACTGCCTTAGAACACATATGAGCATGATAGAATCACATATGAAGTTTTTTTACTACCTTAGAACACATATAAGCATGATAGAATCACATATAAAAAGTTTTTACTACCTTATAACACATATGAGCATGATAGAATCACATATAAAGTTTTTTTACTGCCTTAGAACACATATGAGTATGATAGAATCACATATGAAGTTTTTTTACTACCTTAGAACACATATGAGCATGATAGAATCACATATAAAAAAATTTTACTGCCTTATAACACATATGAGCATGATAGAATCATATATAAAGTTTTTTTACTGCCTTATAACACATATGAGTATGATAGAATAACATATGAAGTTTTTTTACGGTCTTATAACACATATAAGCATGATAGAATCACATATGAAGTTTTTTTACTGCCTTAGAACATATATGGGCATTTTGTTTATAATTACTAACATTTTGGTTCTCTTGCAGGATGTTGGAGTTGATCAACGTAGAGGAGATGATGGAGGTATGGAGAGAGGGGTAGATCGAGAAAATAAAGAGGATGATGCCCCGAATCTTGACGATAATTAGATTCATGTATTTAATGTGTTTGACATACTTGTAGCTAAATATAACTTGGCAGAGATTGTATTTAGTTGTTTAACTTAGAACTTGTGTTAATTTTGCTTCACCTGTATGTATTTTTTGTGTATATTTTGTTTTTTATAAGCAGGTTATATGAATTGTATAACGAGAAATTTTTCTCGAGTTTCATATTTAAAAAAAAAAAAAAATTAATATTATCGACGGATTAGCGACGAAACTATCTGTCGCTAACCCGTCGCCAATTTCACTTAGGCGATGGTTTGCGACGGACGTTAATCCGTCGGCAATCTGTCGCTAACCCGTCGCCAATTTCACTCAGACGATGGTTTGCGACGGACGTTAATCCGTCGGCAATCTGTCGCTAACTTGTCAACCAAAAGTTTGCGACGAATTATATCTGGATATTATCCATCGTTACGCCATCATTAAATAGTGACGGATTAGCGATAGATATACGTTGTCGCTAATCCATCGCTAATCAGCGATAGATAAAATTCGATACAATTTAGCAACTAGGATTATGCGACGGACATTGTCCGCTGCTAATCCGTCGCTAAGGATATTTAGCCACGGATTAACGACGGATAGTGTCCATCGCTAATACGCATTTTTCTTGTAGTGGAAGAAGAGGAAATAGAGAGAAGAAATTCAATAAAGGGTTTTATGTTATATATATATATATATATATATATATTGTATAAAAGTATAATAGTAATTTTCTTATTAGGGATCGGAGAAGGGCGAGGTTGGGGCAATCTAATATGTATAAGGGTATAATAGCAATTTTTTAAATCATATTTGTCATGTCTAACATGTAATAAATTTGACCATCAATGGGAATATTACATGAGAGGGGTAGGAGTGGCAGTTTTTGCTTCGTCTTAAAATTTTGCCCTCCATCCTGCACAGGTTTTGTCTTGGTTCAGACCTAGGTGGAACGAAACTCGGACCTAATTTGAGATTATGGTATCGGGTCCAGACTCAGGTCCAATTTGATCACCATAAAAGAAACCATACTTGGATCCTATAGGGATTACATGAACCAGACTCGCACCATACTCGATAAAATAATATATTTTTTTAATTTTTTTACATTAAAAAATTATGCATCTTAGTTGAAACTCAAGTCGGGCCCAAGTCTGCTATAAAATTTCACAAACCATACCCAGCTCCATATATTAATCAGACCCTTTGGGTCTGACCTGGATTCTAATTAGGCTTTCTTATTTATCACCAAACCCTGACCTTATAAGGTTTGGTACTGGTTGGGTTCGGGTCAAACCCGACTCATTGACACCCTAGGCCAGGGGAATTCTCCTACCAATCACCAACTTAGCATTGACAGTCCTGTTGATAAAACCTTTGAGGTCACTACTCACTAAGAACTAAGAAGTACCCTCAACTTCGACGTTGGAGGGTAAGAAGCACTCTCCCTGTGGGTTTCCAATCATGGTCATCCCCAAGGTGATAAATCATGATAACCTTACCCAAAAAGGCCGCTCGTTCCAATATGCTGTTTTTTTTTATTAGTAAAATGCATATGTGGAGACAATTAATGCATCAAATCCGTATGCTAATTTTGAACTGTGAGAGTATAAATTTGTGGTGAGCATGTGGGCGTGGAAGCTATGTCACGTATATCTATGCAACATTCCAATTGGATGGCAACATTCTCAGCCAGGCTGGCGACTTCCTAGGGGCAAGGGGTGTGCCACTGGTTTGCACCATCCAGATTAAGTATGGTACAGCACAACTACGTCTCTGATCTTGAAAGTGGTTTTCCTGTCCCTGTCCATGACCATGAAAAAAAAAACTTTCCTTGTTATGTTGTAGTAGTACCGCTTGTCTGGTACACGTCGTGTTGGACGTTGCACGTTCAAAACCCAATGGTATAGTTGTATAACTGGTAGGGGTCTGCCTAACCCCAGCTTGCCTTTAAAAAAAAAATGTGAATAAAAGCATGTTGATAAAAGTGATAACTCTATACCAACGGGGGCTCTGCTTGTCTGGTAGGAGAGCTAGTGCACGTCACCTTGTGTTTGGGACGTTGCAAGTTAGAATCCCAATGATATTGTTGTATAACTGGGTGCCTTTAAAAAAAAATGATGACTCCCATCTATTTGTTACATCTGAAATTCTTATAATTGATTAAAATATGAGCTTTAAGATAAAATTCATGCGAGTTTTAGCTGTCATTTCTGGTTTAAGACTTTGAGTGTCATCAGGCGGCTATCCCTCAACTTTAATCTTCTTTTTTTTTTTTTGTTGGATGTCTACATGGAGAAACCAATTGACCCCAGAATTGATGATCTAGCAGCATTGGCTTGGCCTACCATACTTAATACTTATGGTTGTTGTCCTGATAATGTAAAACTCTGTGGGCTTATCCCTTGCTCCAAAGAGAGTCGCTAGCAAGGAGTGATACCCATGAGATTTGAACCCTAGAGGCCTAGGACCCATCCCACTACTCCAAACCCCTTTGGGGAATATTCCTATCATAGTGACAAAATACATTTTAATTTTAATAATAACAGGTTACCTTAGTATGATGTAATAACGTATGTATGACATGCTAGCAGAAATGTTTAAAAAATATGATGTTGAAAAATGCATTAATATATATCTCGTTCAAAAATGAACAAATTTGATTTTCTTAATAGAATAAGTCGAGTGGCAATTCAGATATCTGGGTTAATGCATAAGTGCAATGCGGGGGGGAGAAAATGACGTTGAGAGTTTACCAAAACCCGAAATATATAAATAAACCCTTTCCCCATCGTGGAAGTAAGCAGCCACGTGAAGGCTTAACTCTTCCAAATATTTTAAATTAAACCATTCTATCGAAACCTCCTTCCTGTATCATCGATCAAGGACACCAATATTAACTATTTCCACAAAATCCCCACTGTTTTGACTTTCTTAAATCCAGAAAAGTGTATTGATTATGACAGGTAAGGGCGTTAGGTTGTTGAGGTCATGTTTGGATTCACATCATTTTGGTGAATTGGGCAGAAAAGGTGTTCCAATTCTCCCTGTCATTTGGGAATGCCAGATTATGATGCTTGGCTACGCTGTTTCTTTCACCCTTAAAGCCAGCCAGATTTTCCACTAGGGATCGATGTCAATGGTTTGGATTTTATCTGATGTCAGAACCGAATCTGACTGGTAAAAACAAGTGGTATCGGATTAATAATCGGGTAGTGATACGGGTTTTACTACCGAATTTGATGGATATCTGAATTTGATTATATGCAGAAGTGGAATACCGTACTGCCTTTTCACATCCAAATCAAAATCCAACACTGAATCTGAATAGCCAATGTCGGATCAAATCAGACACAATAAAGAGTATATCCAAAATAGGGATGTCAATAAATCAGAAATTTTCTGATATCTGACCAAATTCGATTCCGTTTGGTTTGCATCTGGTAAGCCAAAAACATATCTGGTTAATATATAATCAGATGTGGATATGGTTTTGATTTTATGCTACCAAATCCCACAAATATCTGAATTTAGGGGATATCTGAATCAGTTTACATGTAAAAAAACGGATCTGGTATGAGCTTTTCACCGTCAGAATTCTTATATGTTTAGCCAACATATCGGATTGGTCAGATATGGTATTCGCCACATCTGATTCGAATCCGAACTGTTTACGTCCCTAATCCAAACCGAACCCGAACCACTTAGATCTCTATTTTTTAGAATATAGACGGGTGTTGCAATTCCCAAATTGCAAGGAGTTAGAAAGGACAAACCAAGAGCAAAGGGCATGTTAGTAATTCACATCAATAGAATTAAATACAAAAATATGGGTTGCACGATATGCATTTCTCAAAAATGAAGCATAAAAATCCCTTAATCAGACGTCCCCACCTCTCCCACCCACCAAGTCATTTTGGCAATAGTGTTTCCGGCATGCCTCAATTTTCCAGCTAAATTTCCGGCAGCTCTATGTGCCACCCAATAAAACTTGGCATGGGTACTCTTTGACAAATACTTGTTCCGTCCCATCAAATTATATTCCATCTTTCTTCATTTTCGCGATCATGGATAAGTTAATATCAGAAGATAATCAAGAGCGTGGAATTCCGACCGAAGGTTTCCAATCATCCTCAGGCAAATCCATACCATTTCCCAACAGCAACAACTCATCTCTGAAGAGAAGGTAACACCATAGCAAGATGGTTCTTTTCCCACTATCTGATTGCAGATTGCTCCTTTATATTTGGTTATCTAGTTATGCCTTTTGGATTGAAAAATACTATTAACAACTTCAGTAAGAAGGCAGTAGTACAGAAAAGAGTGATCACCGTTCCCATCGACAATCTCAAAGGATCGAAACAAAAGGGCGAGACGCCGCCACCGTCGGATTCTTGGGCATGGCGAAAGTACGGTCAGAAGCCGATCAAGGGCTCTCCTTACCCGAGGTTAATTATTTTCTCTTTATTATCTCTTAATCTCCTTCCTCTTTGATCCCCATAAGAACCAAAAATAGCCTACCGTTCAAATCATGCTTGGATGCTCTGATTTTTAACACCCATGATGGAAAAGGGTATTTTCGTCATTTGGATGATACCGACAAGGCCAAAGGAGCAAAAGAGAAAACAGGACAACTGAGAAGCAGTAGTCATGTTCCAAACAGACGAAAATACCCCTGCATATTCATAAAATGATGAAAATACCCCTCGATGCTGGAATTCGAATTCCCTTCCATGGAATCTCGAAATTCACGAGATGGGCATCGTTTTCTCGATCGAATTTCTCCATTTCCTGCGTTTGGATCACGACTCGAGGGCTCCCTTTTTCTGTCTCCCGCAGAGGGTACTACCGGTGCAGCAGCAGCAAGGGGTGCCCCGCGAGGAAGCAAGTGGAGAGGAGCCGCCTCGACCCGACGGTTCTTTTGGTCACCTACGCCTGCGACCATAACCACCCCTGGCCAGCGGCCGGACGAGCTCCCCACCCGGACGGCGTGGCAGATTCCCCGACGGAGGAGGAGCAGAAGCCGCTGCCTCCACAGCCGGAGCTCGACGAGGCGGAGAAGTTCGAGTTGGAAGGCCCCATGCTGATGGCGGACGAAACCTGCTGGTTCTCCGACGTCGGCGAACCCGCCATCCTGCCGGAGACGCTCGAGATGGACGGTGATGAATTGGGGTGCCTCCAGATCGACGGTGATGGTGGTGGTGGTGGTGGGGAGGGAGAGTTTGGCGAGGACGACTTCTTCGCCGATCTCGGTGAGTTGCCGGAGAGTTCGGTGGTTTTCCGGCGAGGAGGGGTCTTGGAAGAGGGAGAGGACGGCCGCCACCGGTGCAGCCTCAGGACGGCGAGTATTGGATAAGTATGGGGACTCCCCTTTTGCCAAATTTTCAATTCTTGAGTTTTTGTCCTCTTGCTATATTGCTTTGTAACATCTAAGAATGAGATTTTTCTCTCTTTTTGTTTTTTTCTAAAGAATTCTGGTTTTGATGGTTTTGTTGGTGTAGAATAAAGAAAATGGGAATAAGGGAAAGAGAGGATTTATTAACTTTTTGGGGTGGATGGTCCCCTGGCTAGTTATATATCCATGTGTGGATGGGTGGGGAGAGATGTGGTGTTGTGTATAATAATTGACGGAGAAAGGTGGTTGCTTGTAAGATGGGTATCATGGGTTCTTGAGGGGAGAGAGAGAGAGAGATTAGAATTTTAGGCTGTGGCGATGTGAGAGGAGTAGGATTCGCTGCACATGGGTGTCGTCTTGATAATTGTGTAAAGTCTTTCCGAGTAGGTTTTGTTTATTTTGGGAACTTTCTTACTATTGTGGAGTTTGGAAACAGAGAGAGAGAGAGAGAGAGTCTTGTTGGTATTCAGATCAAGCATGAATAATCTTGGATACTAGCGCAGCTTAAAAAGTTTAGGGGAAGATAAAAACAATAAGCTGTAGGCGATGGGATAAACCGATAAATTTCGTACCAACCTACAATGAAATTGATTGCCTGTAGTAAAACCTGGTTTGGGAAAAAGTGTGTTGGTTATTTGGTTTCCTGACTGTCCTCATGACCATACATACATGGCTGAAGGACATTATCTTGGCTTCATTTGCAGAGAGGGAGGATCAGGTGTCATGTGATTGCATATTTTTAGTCTGCTGCTGCACTTGATCACCCACCAATCCATCTTTGAGATACAGGGAGTCAGAGAGGATCAGAACAGCAATCACTCTCAATTTATTTACAGATGCGTCCAGTGTAACACTTCAACCTATCATTATTCACTAACGACCTACTGTCAGTCTCTCTGCTTTTACTAGCGAACTGGTCATGCTGTCAGCCATAAATGAGGCTCAAGAGAGCAGGTTTTGGTCGCTTTCATTGTTTACGAGGTCAAGATCCCAAGATTATTAACCTGATCCTTGATTTTTTTAAACCACTTTTGTATATTTTTTTAGATTGCCTATCAGGTCAGAGGCAGCTCTGATGGTATGGATGAACGGCCTCCTCAACACATGTTTTGAGATTAATTTCAGCCGTTCATTCTTTTATGATCTAGATCTCATCATCTAGAGCATCAAAGGTCCTAAAAAACTTGTGGGGCACATCTATGATAAGAAGAATACATCTATGCTGTTTTAGAGACCGTTGAGCTGCCTCTAACCTGATACACTGTTTTTTTATCGCTGATCCAATAAGGAGAAAAGAGATTGATTCAACTCTCTCTCATATTTTTCAAGCAGGTAACAAAACAAGTTGTTGGTGATCATTTACTTCTCTTTATGATTTTCACCAACAATTTATCATGTGGTAGTCAAGGAGCTTTACACCTTATCCTTTCCCATCTCAAAACCAGAGGAATCAATGCTAACTCTGCGGGTCGTGCTCACGGAGTACAAGCCATTAGGGGTGTCAATGGGTCTGGTTTGGTTGGGACCCAGGTGGAACCAGACTTGGACCAGATTTTTGGGTATGGTATCGGGTTCTGACCCGGGTCTAATCGGGTTTACTATAAGAGAAATCATACCCAGACCCGATAAAAATTACATGAACCAGACCCAGACCATACCCGGTAAAATAATATATTGTCATTTTTACATTGAAAACTTGTGGGTCTTAATCGGGTCGGGCCTGGGTCTGGTATAAAAATTCACAAACTATGGCCGGGTCCATGTATTAATTAGACCTTCGGGTCCAGACTCGGGTCTTATTATTTGTCACCATACCCGGACCCTATAGGGTTTGGTCCGGGTAAAACCAACCCGTTGACACCCCTACAAGCCATAATGGTCTGCGGTAAGTGGAAATGGAAACAAGCAAGTTTTTATATCCCTCTATGGAGAGTGTCAAACATGGTGTTTGACATTATCTTGATCCAGTCAAATACTGAACGGACCATACCATCCTATTTAGGGCTGGGAAACCAGCCGAGACTCTCGTGAGTCGGCTCTAAAAGGGATCATTCAAACTCGTATTGGCTGGACTCGTATGAGCTCGTTAAGTAGTAAAAATATATTTTAGATATATTTCATATCATATAGCACACGTAGAATATATGTTTGAACTATTTGGTTTACAAAAAAAAAAGTTTAGTATTACTTCTATCCTTGAAAATTTTGTTTTTTTTTTGTAATCCTATTTCTTCCAGCACTAAAACGTCTTTTTCTATAAACAAGCCAGCTTGAACTCAGCTCAACTAACTCAGGCTCATTATTAGCTCAAACTTGGTTCGCCACAAGAATGAACCAGCTTTAACACTTCAAGCTCCGCTCATTCAGTTCATTTATCAGCCCTAATCCTATTTATGTCAATCTATGTAAATTAGTTATCAGCCCTGATCCTATTTATGTCAATCTGTGTAAATTAGGGTGTAGAAAGGCTAGCATATGTCATAATCCAATTGGCATGAACTTTTTATCTGTAGGTTGCTCAAGCGTGACGTTTAGCATGAGAAAGTATCATACTAGGTGACTGTTACCTGATCATCCTTCATTGAAATAAGATATATTTTAAAAAATTAAGATGTATTTAGTCTTTATCATAGCTTGTAAGAAGTGAGGTTGTTCTGCATGGCCTGTAAGAACTGGGGGCCTCAAAACTTACAGTTGCTGAACCCCTTATTCTCAAACTTCCCCGATCTTTTCCACTCTCTTGGTCGATCTCTCATCGACAACACCTCTTGTATGATGTTATGAATCATGGAATGAAACGCCTCTTCTGAAAAAAAAATAACCTTTATCATAGCTTTATGCCTGTAACTATCAGCGTAAAATGAGGGCTTAATGCATTTCCCTTCAAAGTTACAAAAATCCATATTTACTGTCGTATGGTACATGTAGGCATTTTATAATTTAGAAATCCTCATTCATGAAGGAATTCAAACCTTGATTCTTCAAAGTATTCAAACACTGAAGTATCATCTGAGAACAGAAATTAAATACAACCCTTGACCGCTGGATTTCAAACAATACCTTACAACTCATGCTTCTATGTCCAAACGCCAGACAGTCTACATTTGAAGCTGAAGATTGGCATACAAGAAACAATGGCATCAGAGCAGCTAAAGTAAACCAAACATATCCCTTTGAAGCAAGGTCGACGATCCCTCTAGCTTGAGCAGCACCCAATTTTCTTCAATGCAGAAACATCATCTTTATTGGCGATATTTATCCTCTCTCCTTTGCTAGGCAACCTGGTTGCTGCTCCATCTTCACCAGCCTCAACAGCTTTCTTACTCACAATATGGTAAATCAGCGTTAAAACTTCAGCAAATGCATTCTCCACATTTGTGGCTTCCAGTGCAGATGTCTCCATGAAATAGAGAGACTCACGCTCTGCAAAAGATTTTCCATCCTGAGTAGAAACAGTGACAAGGTGACGAAGGTCAGACTTGTTCCCAATGAGCATCACAACTATATTGGGGTCAGTGTGGTCCCTCAACTCCTTGAGCCATCTCTCAACATTTTCAAATGTAGCATGCCGGGTGACATCGTACACAAGCAGTGCACCAACTGCTCCCCTGTAGTATGCACTGGTAATAGCGCGGTACCTGTATTCATGAAATAAATATCACCAATCTAAACATGTGTGCTTATGTATGTGCACTGTTCTGTGGACACATCATAAAGCAAGCATATATCACATATGAATGCAAAATGAAGATATTATATAGGCAGACACCATGCAATTGAAAGTTGTCTGAATGCATTTATCCATGAAAGAGTGTCATCCATGAACTGTTTGTACAAGCATAAACACCACTTGAGTGATGAAGACATGCATCTCTCTCTCTCTCTCTCTCTCTCTCTCTCTCTCTCTCTCTCTCTCTCTCTCTCTCTCTCTCTCTCTGTGTGTGTGTGTGTGTGTGTGAAATGTGAAGTGGTACACTTTTTTTAGCAGATTGTCGATGATGCCAGGATGCCCATCCAAAAGGGCATGCTTTTTTGAGACATGGCAAGGTGATTGCAGTAGAGGTGAAGCCCTCCGAGGATGAGGCCCATAGAACCATTTTGTCACTCCACCATGTCTAGAAGGATAAGTAGTGCATGTGGACCATCTTACAGAGAATTCTTAATATCCATGGCTTATAGTGGGCATTAACAAGCTCATCAAAATGATTACCCTTAAGTAATTACAAAATTCTGTGGCACCATTTTGTCATACATGTCATTACCATGGACCACACATGCAATAACTATTATAAAGAAGCCTCCCTAATCTAGCAAAATTCCAACTCACTAAGGCTTGGAAACTGGTAGTCAGAGGGGGTTTATGCATTTGGAAAAGTGGCAGCTGCCAAATCCTGGATTTGGAAGCTACCATCTCTAGGAGGCGGTAGTTACCAAATTCAGGATTAGGTACAAATGCAAAGGGGAGAGTCTCACTTCCTTTCCCAAATGCATGAACTCTCATGGCAGCTGCCAGTTTCCAAATATCTACCACCAAGTTAGTTTGACCAAGTTTTTACCAAATGCATAAACTCCCACCTGAGATACCAGTTCCCAAACAGAGCCTAAATGTAATTTTGGAATTCCAGACTTCATAAGAAAGAACAGATTCAGCAGGATGCAATAAAGAATAAATAGAGTTTTGCATAATAATCTTGCAACATTTAGTAAAAACAATTCCAGCCTTCCTAGGTACAGAAGTAACAGAACTTCTGGTTGACACCAATCAGTCAAATCCAAGACTCAGTCATCATTTCAGGATTAGAAAAAGAAATTCTGATCTTAAAATGGTCTTTTTTTTTCAAAGAAATGCTGATACCAGTCATGCATGAATTGCAAAACGGAAGAAATGAATGTCAACGTGATTGAAACATAAAACTTTCATATGTTCACCTTGCTAATCATGGTTGTCTCAAAATACAAATCTCCACAAACAATGGGGTTGTGGTAGGAAAATGTTCTTCCTGCAGAAAGTAGTTTCTAATGAGTGAACATGGATCAAGCACTCCTAGTTTGATGTAGCACACAAATCTCAAAACTCTGGATGTGCATCAAACTTTCTAAGCTTGCCAATTGCTAAATAAAATCTTTTTTTCCCCGTTAGGGCCACTTGGTGCACCCATCAACAATCTCTGACGGAACCTTAATGAACTCTTTTTCCGATGCAATAATTCTAAGCTTCTATTTGCTCCTCTTTTTTTATGAAACAGAAGATATCCAGTTGGCAGTACATTGTCACGAACATTTTATGGGCAATGGCTTTTGGATTCCAATTAATACAAGAATGCTCCTCACCTTAAGATTTTATTTTTCTGTACAGCATAAAACGAAGTGTATCAAGACTGTTGAAAACGAGTTAACCTTTTATTTTTATAGAAAAATTGAGTTAACAAAATTGACTATCTAAAAAAAGGAGCTGCCATCCTTTACATCCTAACAACAACAAGAACCAAAGTTGCTGTCATCTGTGATACATATTGCATCCCTCACCCAACACAAAGCACCAACCAAACACACATCCAACGCCCCCCCCCCCTCCCACCCAAAACACACACACACACATGGGTTGATGAGATCCTGATTAAATGGAAAGGGATATCCAACATGCCATGACAGTACTGGAAAAAATTGATATATGCCATATGCAACCACATGCTTGGTTTTACATATTGTAATATAACAACCCAAAGGTACATACATGATTTGAATTTTTGAATAAGCAGGTGACGGTTGGGATCTTAAGTATGATAAGTGATGGAAAGAAAGAATACTGCTTAAATTAAAAATATAAGCAAGTCATTTCAGCCACAGTGGCCACATAGTAAGAAACGTGGCTGATGTTGAGAGTTTGACATGCAGAAAGTCACAAAATCTTCACTAAAACATAGAGGACAACCATTTCATGGCATCACATCCTTTTGTGCTCATATATGTGAAAGTGTCTTCAAAAAGACACTATGATCAAGACACGATGTTCTTGATGGAAAACACGTGCACAAATACACAATAAGAACATTTAGAACACGTGCACAAAAGCACAACCCACAATATCTCACAAATGCACTAATGCATAAAAAGAATGGAAAACTTTATTAGATCACACATAGGCTTTGACCCAAAGCCTTAAGAGTTAAAGGGGAGAACCCCTATTTATAACAAACAAGAAAGGAGCCTTGGAGGGCTCCACTCATAGACGTTGGAGGGGCCAACGTCTATTTGAGTGGGGCCCCCAAGGTACCTTTTGGTACAAAAGCAAAAGATAAAAAATAAAAATAAAAATAGAAAGAAAATAAAATAAAAAAGATTACAATCACATTCATGAAAATGAATGTGCGTAAAACTGTGGAAATGACTAAACTACCCCTATGGCTAAAATAAGGAAATATATATATTTTTTATATATATAAATGGATAGATACATATACATATATATCATATATGTATATGTATCATTCTTTATATATATATATATATAATACATAATATTACAAGGTTTCGGTAATATAATTTAACAATATATACAAGTATGGCACCTAGAAAAGTAACAACCAAATGCCAAAGTTGTCCATCTTTATTAGGCAGCACCTAGAAAAAAGATGTGATTTGAGTACGGAATTGGTTCCAGTAGAACTGTGTTACAAAGCACTTTACCATTCTTGGTCTCAGGATAAATCGAACAATAGCACTAACTCAAAGATGTCACAGTAACCTTTAGTTCAAAATAACAAAAAATGAAACCCTATAAAACTCATGCATGAAGCATATGAATTTGTCAAAACCTTAGACATTATCAAAGGGATTACCATAATGTAAATAATGTTTAATAGTGATGGTAACCAGAAAACTTCAGGAATCAAGTAAAGTCTTTTTCTTGGGAACTCTAGAATAGTACTTTATTGGCACATGACTTCAATTTCATTCTTATCCAGCGGATTATCATCATAAACAGTAACCAACTTAGCATAAGAGCTCATACAGTACAAGTATGCAAGAAAGGGAAAAACAGAAGAAAAAAAGTCATAATGTATAAGAGGTTTTTGGCGCAGTTGAGGTTTTGATGTATCTGGAAGGGCAAGAATATGACAACTGCAACAGAACGATAGCATTCACTACAAGTTCTACAAATTGAGGCACATCTCCACATTAACAAAAAAGTAGGTTCTGTCATGGGATCTTCATGTAGATACAGCACGTTATAGGAGGGCATTTCTAGGAAAAGTTGATGCTGTAAGCAATAAAGCCCTGTTTCCTGATGCTGGAAGGCATTGGAGGAGACTTGTGGACCCCCTGATGCCTTCGACGGTTTGGGAGGACAGAAATGAAGGGGGAGTCAGAAATGGAAGGATTTGGTCCTTTTCGTCTCCAAGTTTCAGCTACAACCATAGATAGGTTCATGGTGAGAAATTCTAAATCCAATGTTCATGCCAGTGCCTTCATCATTCTCCCTCCCTCTCTGAATCCTGTTCCCCCTTGTCTCCAACTATCATTTTTTGTGTTTTGGTCAATTCCCTCAGTTGCTAACAATTCTCAATGCTTCCTGATGCAGAGCAGGTCCGGAACGTCCCAGACGTCATAAACCCAACAGCAGCAGAGTTTATCTCGGGTCCGGGACCGGACCCGGATCCAGTTGAAGTCTTTAAATACCCATCCTAGGGTTGCGTGCAGGGGGATATTTTGGGGGAGTCTGAAAAGTTTTTGGCATTTTTTTGGCAGCCGCACGTTCCTTTCGGCTTATTCTCTTTCTTCTGTTATTGTTTGTTTTATTCATTTGATTTGGTCCCTGATAGCCATTGTTTTCCTTTGATTACTGTTAGTTTATCAGCTTGTAAGTACTGTCAGTTTTCTTTTCTTATTAATACATTGTTGCTCGAATCTTTTGATCCAAGCCTTTTCCTTCCATCTGGTTTGGGTTACCGTGTTGCACAGTCGTGCATTGAGAGGATACCGCCTACGTCAATCCAATTGACAAGGCTAGTGGCATCCTCACTACACCAGCAGACTTCACGTCAACACTCTTGCGTGAAGGTTGTGGTTCCCACCACTGCATCAAGTGGTGGATGTTCTTCTCATCGCTGAGCAGAGCACGACCGTGAAGATCGTGTCCTCGTTTGCCAAGGCCAAGCACGTGGCGTCGGTTGTTCTACTGCATCAAAGCGTGATCGGAACATCCGATCCCCATGCTGCCCTATTTGCTGCACCCAAGTGCATCTCCGAGTTTGATCTCCACGTTGCGTCAAAGAGTGTCAACACAACACCCATTAACGTGAAGTCTCGGTCTCTTTTGTTGCATCAAAGTGGTATCAAAGCCCAACCCCTATTCCTTGGTCAACGGCACGTTGCAAGAAGCGAGGGACGATCCTACGAGCGGGAAGGCGCAAGAGGAGACCGACAACGAAGATCCGATGATGCGGATAATGGACAAGTTGACAAAAATACAGGAAGATCTGCTACGCCTAGACAAGGATGTAACCGGACTGTCAAAACGTATGGATGGACTTGAAGAACGGCTCGTGGTCCTCGAATCGTCGGGGAAGACGCACACAACGTCCACCCTGACAACGAGTGGTGGATTGGGCGTCGATGTTGTTGGCCGCCCGAGTGTTGTGGCGGTCGACCCATGCCCAGCGAACCTCCAACTGTCAGTTGTGCCACCAGAGTTCATCGAAGCCAGCCTGCACAGGGATGTCGGCTGCACGATTCCCCAGCAATCGGCGACAATGATACTGGAGAATGGAAAATGTTATAAAGGTGATCTTTTAGTTGGCGTTGATGGTATCTGGTCTAAGGTGCGTAAAAAATCGTTTGGACATCAAGATGCAATGTTCTCTACCTACAAGTGCTACACGTGTATTGCAGATCTTGTGCCTCCTGATATCGAGTCTGTATTCTTGGGCCATAGACAGTATTCTGTTTCTTCAGGTGTGGGTGCTGGAAAGATGCAGTGGTATGCATTTCACAATGAACCCCTGGTGGCGCTGGTACTCCCAACGGTAAAAGGAAAAGGCTGCTTGGGATATTCGGAAATTGGTGTGACAAGGTTGTGGACTTGATCCTTGCAACCGATGAGGACATAATCCTTCATCGTAACATATATGATAGATTTCCAGTTCTTTCTTGGACTAAGAGTCGTGTGGCCTTGCTTGGGGATTCTATTCATGCTATGCAGCCAAATTTGGAACAGGGTGGTTGCCTGACTATTAAGGATAGCTATCGGCTTGCTTTAGAACTTGGAAAGGCAATGTTCGAGGGTATTCTTGTCGAAATACCTTTTGCGACTTTCTTCTTGAGCAAGTTGAAGCAGAAGCATAACTACCTCAATGACTTGCCTTCTTTGGACCCAGAATGGTACCAGCATCTCCTTTTCTTGAAGCATTATAAAGGCGACATTTTTTAGTTAGGGTTGTATTTCGTAGTCGTAAATAATAAGTACGTTAAGCAAACTGAAGAGAAGCTCCTTCCAGGTGGACAAGATTTACAACAGCTCATACAGCCAGATTTGATAGAGATATTCAAGGAGCATGAACTCCAGCTCCTTATTTCAGGATCACTTGATAGTATGGATGTTGATGACTTATGCTCCACTGTACATTATGCTGGTGGATATCATGAGGAGCATCATGACATTGAGATGTTTCGGGAAGGCCTAAGGGGATTCTCACCAGAGCACCAAAAGAAATTTTTGAAGTTTGTTACTAGATGCTCTCGTGGACCCCTTCCTGTATTCAAGTATTTGGAACCAAGATCTTATATACAAAGGGCCGCTATTGAAGGTGTGTTTGATCTATATGCATACTGTGGTGACAATAAGTCGTCAAAGCCGACTTCTTCCCAACCAGGGGAGAATGATGCAGAGCAGGTCCGGAACGCCCCAGACGTCACAGAACCAACAACAACAGAGTTTGTCTCGAGTCTGGGACCGGACCCGAGACCCGGATTTAGTTGAAGTCTTTAAATACACATCCTAGGGTTGCGTGTAGGGAGATATTTTGGGGGAGTCTGAAAAGCTTTTGGCATTTTTTTGGCAGCCGCACGTTCCTTTCGGCTTATTCTCTTTCTTCTGTTATTGTTTGTTTTATTCATTTGATTTGGCCCCTGTTAGCCATTGTTTTCCTTTGATTACTGTTAGTTTATCAGCTTGTAAGTACTGTCAGTTTTCTTATTAATACATTGTTGCTCGAATCTTTTGATCCAAGCCTTTTCCTTCCATCTGGTTTGGGTTACCGTGTTGCACAGTCGTGCATTGAGAGGATACCGCCTACGTCAATCCAATTGACAAGGCTAGTGGCATCCTCACTACACCAGCAGACTTCACGTCAACACTCTTGCGTGAAGGTTGTGGTTCCCACCACTGCATCAAGTGGTGGGTGTTCTTCTCATCGCTGAGCAGCGCACGATCGTGAGGATCGTGTCCTCGTTTGCCAAGGCCAAGCACGTGACGCCGGTTGTTCTACTGCATCAAAGCGTGATCGGAACATCCGATCCCCACGCTGCCCTATTTGCTGCACCCAAGTGCATCTCCGAGTCTGATCTCCACGTTGCGTCAAAGAGTGTCAACACAACACCCATTAACGTGAAGTCTCAGTCTCTTTCATTGCATCACTTCCTCTGATCAAGCAAGAGGTGGGTAAGTGCAGCAACACCCAGTTATCCACTAGGCTATGTCACATAGGTGCGGGTGTGGGTACGGGTGCGAGTGTGGGTGCGACGATACGGTACTTTAAAAAAACTTGGGTGCGGGGGTGCGGGAGGGTATATATATATGAAATCTCAAACAGACTTGGCTCTGTAAACCCAGACTGATTCAAACCTGGGTTTACTTTGACCCAGGTTTGAATCTGACTGAGTCAAAGTAAACCCAACCGACCCAGGTCCAGATACAGAAGAAGCAAAAGATGTAAATTTCAACAAAAGAGAACTCTTCTTTTCCCGCCTTTCACAACAAAACTATTAAAAAAAAGAATTCTGAGGTATCAGCTGTTATTGATTTAAACTGACGGGTCTGCTTGCTTCCCCATCTTCGAAAGAGTTGGGCAACTCTGACATCGATGAAATTCTGACCGTCTTGAAAGAAAGCTAATCGTACTGTGCATAGGATCATGGCATGTTGAATTCTATCTTTTGTTGCTCGAGACAAAGTGTCAACCTCCTCGTAAGCTCCGTACTTGCGATAGAGTCCAAACAAGTCGATAAACTGACTTCCGTTGATCTCAGTGAGAGGCCAAGATCTGCTCCCTGTTGCTCTGGCTAAAGCTTCTCGAACATCTACCCCCTTGATGTTGATCAGGAATTGTTGCTCAACAGGATCATCTAGCTGACCAGCTGGTTCGGGCAATCCCATAATGTCATTGAATTCGTCCATCAGTAGGGTCATTTCTCTCCATGAAAACCAAAATGTGCAGGTACGTGGGTTTCACCGTTCTGTCATAGCCTGAATCAGACTTCCGTTGATGGTTTGCTTGCCTACTGTCGATGTCATCTCCAATCTACAGTCATCCAAGTGGTCTGAGAACATACGCGAGAAGGTGGCGAACCAAGAATAATACCACCGATGGAAGAAAGAATGAGTCTGGATAACCCGATGATCCGGGAATCCATCCTTTATCTGATAGAAGACATGATCTCGAGGAAAGATAACATCGAGGGAATTGGACGCCATCGGAATAATACTGGGACAAAGAAGAATGAGAAGAATCAGATAGAATACAGGACTTACGGATAAACTTTTAAAGAAATGGGAATAGATATAAATCCTGGAAATTTTAAAAGATTGAGGAAATTTAAAAGAATTTTTCAGGGCTTTTGAAGAAAATTTGATCTAAAAGAGAAAAAATGTACATATAGGAAAAAAATATACACCTGGGTTTCTGAAAATAAGGGGAAGTTTTGAATAATATACCCAGGGTTTGAAAAAATATTAAAGGCAAGCAGGTTACAGCTGGTTGAGGACGACAAATGTCATAGTTGATGTGGCAATACAAGGGCCACTTATCTTCCTTTGACAACTTTTTTTTTGAGATTTAAGATAACTCTCTCTCTCTCTCTCTCTCTCTCTCTCTCTCTCTCTCTCTCTCTCTTGTGACGTGTTTGCCGCACCAGGTGTGGCACCCGCGTGCGTCAACGCGGGTGCGAGGGCCCTTTTGCCTAGTCCCTGTGTCTTAGCCACTAGGCCTTGATGGGACCCATGTGGGCATTTTCTAGGCTGCACGACTGATGCAATCTCCGAAACTGAGATCGCGAAAGAATCTATGTTACCCTACTCCTATGCCCGAAATCAAAGGGAAAGCATGAACTCAGGAAAGTAACGGAAAATAGGAATAAAAATAAACTCAATAAGATTAAAGAAAATCAAACAAGGTCTCAATCAATCAATTATCTACCAAAACCCTCATAGCAATTATATATAGGAAACTATCAAAACCCTAGTCCTAAATGGATCCTGGGATAAGAACCGAAATAAATAGAATCCAAAATAACAAATACATTCCAAAACTAAATTACTAGTTAAGGATCTGTTTTAGATCCTGAACCCAACTTCTAATGCTGCCCTTTAGTCTTGTTTTTCTTTTTCTTCTTCTTTGGATCTTTGTGACTCCATGGTTGGATCTGGTTCTGGCTCTGGTCCCTCAGGTGCATCAACAACCCCTTTCAGGTAAGAGCTTACGTTGGACATGTGTCACTCCAAACCCCAACTGGTCAAGTCTAATTCTTTGGAACTGTCTTGGACCTAAATCCTACCTAGTCAAGTTCAATCATTTGGAACCCTGTCTTAGACCTACCTAGTGAAATCTAATTCTTAGTACCATCGATGGGACTGTCTGGGAGTCGGTAGTTGGCATGGAGATGCCAGCTCTGGCTGGAACCTCGTAAAGGGATTCCACACATCTAGTGGATTTGATAAATCCATGAAATCCCAAATCCCAAATCCCAGATTTAAGATGTCCTTGGCATTTCCTTGCCAAATACAAGCTACCAAACAGAGCCTAAGTGCTATTCTCATAAACTCGATACATGCTTTGAGGAGAAAATTCTTAACAAGAGTTAAATCATGTTGTAAGAATTATCTATTCTTTTCTAACTCTCTCTAAGTAGGAATAAAGGCTTTGAAAGTTCTTGGACGTTCTCATAATCATGCTCAAGGGTTGCAATTTTACCATACAAGAATTCTAAGTGATTTTCACTAAAACTCTGTTGAGATTTTCTCTCGACTTTGCTTTTAGTTTAGGATATCTGAAGACCAAACAGATCATTATTGTCAATGATAGAGAAAATCGACTAGCAAGGGGCCACTTGTGATTCCCCTAGACCAAACGAATCTAAGGGGACATTAGGTTTGCTCCACCAGAAATTATTCCAAATCACATGTGATTTGGAATCATGTGAGTTCGGAATCACAATGGGCCCCTTGTGATTCTGTCTCTCATGCAAACAAGAAAATGACTGCAAATGAGTCATTTTTTTGCAAGTTCTCACATTTGTTTTGATGTGAGAGAATGGAGATCACTCTTATTTGGGATTTATACAAATGACCCCTAAATGTCAGGTTTTCAGTCAGTAGACTGTTACAGGTGACTATAGTTGCAATATTCTAGGTTCAATCTTGAACCATAAAACCGTAATTTATGTGAAATCGTGACATTCATATTCATGAAAACAGTATCCAGATAATCCATAAAAGGTTGCAGACTGCATGCACGGTAGCCTGAGATCAAATAGAGCATGTGTAATTTTATTGAACAATTTAGAACCATCACCCCCATACTCTGCCATCTCCAATATGATACAAATTTTCACAGGATGCTAATAAAGCACAATTCTTGCACCTTTACATGGAATGTCATGTAAAAGAGTTTTTGTTGATGATCAGATACAAAACTTTTTATGTTCTGATATAGATTACTCAAACACCACATAGGTTAGATAAAGGTTGCAAGTATCATATCGTTACCCGTATCGGTCAGGCACAAAGTAACACAGTATTGTATTGTATCATAAATTTTTCATAAAAAAAATTAAAAAAATCCAAAAAAAAACAGAAAAAATTTAGCAAAATATCTAAAAAATCATATCACATGAAACAATGATGAATTGCACAAAACACAATCATAAAATCACATATGAAGCATTTATGTGTTTATGATCTGCAAAAGACATCATCAAACATCAATTATCTCACAAGAACAATGCAAAATATTAAATATCTTGCAATTAAGAACATGCTACAAGACATATTTTAATATTACATAAACAAAAATATTATGGCAATAGTTGCACTTGATTTTCAATCGGTTTTCAGTCATTACTTGAGTGCCTCATTGTCATGCCAGATCATCTTATGACATCTTTGTTAGAGAAGTGTAGAGCCTGATTTCTACCTCGATATAAAGCTTTGTAATTTTACTCATAATAAAGATTTTTTTACCTTAATTCATTTTTTTGAGTGAAAAATTGATAAAAATGCACTTTTTTTACCTTAACCCACTTCTTTGGGTGAAAAAACTGTGAAAAATCACTTCTAATGGCCTCCATACATATGGAGAAGTCAGCCCTCAAAAGGTATTTAAAACCCAAAATGAAAAAAATAACTTTCGGCCTTTTTAAAGTGTGCCGAAGTTGTATCGTACGATATAGGGGTGTATCGTATCGCAAAACCCAAAAGTAACGATATGTATTGTATCGTACGATATGGTACGATAGGATATGTACAACATTGGGTTAGATGCCAAGGTCTGAGCATAATCAGTTTATATAAAAAATTTAATTGATAGCTCAGTATCGTTTACAGGCGAAGTTAATTATAAACAAAAATCAATATGGTAAAAGTTGTGCTCCACATGCATTTCTTGAGTATGCTAACTATAGACATGTTTCTTTATAAAACTCTTTTATTTACTTTCGTATGGCATAATTTTCAGAAATATTGAAAAGTGCATATCAAAATTATGTTTAATCAGCATATCTTATTTTCATAAATTAATTCAGGAATCAGATTTGATTTAAAATAATAACACCTCTACAGTTCTCACTCCATAAAATCTGCACTCTCAAGACAATAACACAGAGGGATGTATGCATGCAGATCCGATCCCATTTCACTGAAGCCTGTTTTAGACCAATTTCACTAAACTCAAACACAGATTGCCATCAAAATTCTCTATATTAATAACCAACAAACCCATCCCTAAACCCCACCCGAAGCAGTCATTGTCCACTGCAAAACCCATAAAAACTAACCAACATGTGACTGATTAAAACTAGTTCAACAAAAAGAGAACCAACTAAATACATAAAAGGACACGACAACTTTGCTTAAAACTAAACCCTCCCAAGGAAATCTAAGTTACAGGATCAGATTCAAAACTAGAAGAATAACTCCTCAACAGAAGTTCAATTAGCTCAACCAATAACAGACGCAGGTCTTCACAAGATGGAATGCCTAACTTCTATAACCAACAAACAAATCCACAAATAAACCACATTAGATTCCCCGTTCTGGTAAGCCGAATAACAGAATAAACTACTAAAAACTTCAACCAACAATTACCCCCTGCATATTTTTAAAAATTCAACAGATCCAACCATATCGTAGATCTGAACCAACAAAAAACAAATAAACGAGAAGAAAAAGGGAAAAAAGAAAGAAACAGAAACAAATCAATAGCCAAAACATCTATCCCTAAACCCCCACTTAATCCCTCGTTTTCTTATCAACCAGGACCTCATAAGTCAAAACCCAGAGAAAGGAAAACCCAACAAGAATATGAACACATGGTCACTTATACAACTTCCAAAAAGAATCCACCATATTTGTAACAAGCCCAAGCAGTGAAAACAGGTATACTGATACCCAATATGTCCAACCAACAAATCCAGCTATAAGCCCAATAAATCCACATACCCATGAACCCTAAACCAGAAAACCTACAGGGAAGCCCAAAAGCAGCACACCCACTTGAAATTTTTAGCTTCCAGGACATACTTTCACATTAATTAGAACCCCATGTTCAGAAAACAAAAGATTGACACCACCACCAAAACCAAACAACAACAAAGAATTAAATATAGATAAGGAACAATAGTAAAGAGTTTATACCTTTCTTGACCAGCAGTGTCCCAAATCTGAGCCTTGATGACCTTCCCATCAACATTGAGACTTCTGGTTGCGAACTCCACGCCGATGGTGGACTTGGATTCCAAGCTGAACTCGTTTCTTGTGAACCTTGAGAGCAAGTTGGACTTGCCAACACCCGAGTCCCCAATCAACACCACCTTGAAGAGGTAGTCATAGTCATCCTCCGCTCTATAGGCAGCCATCTCTCTCTCTCTCTCTCTCTCTCTCTCTCTCTCTCTCTCTCAGGACAACAAAGGAAAGATGCCCACAAAAAGATTAAGCAGGAGAGAGACTCAAAACCTCTCTCAGCTCTGAATCTGCCAAGCACGCATGACTATGCATAACAAAGGTTCCCTTTTACAATGTTTTCATTCTTTTTTGCAACTTAAAACATTTTATTATTATTTTCACCTGGGGAAGGGAACAGAAAAGGTTGGTGCCATCATGGTTGGGATCTCCCATAAATATCCATTTCTGGTTGGATGAAAATGAAAACCAATAAATGGGGCCTTGGATTTACTCTCATTTTATCTTTTTTAAGAATAAAAAAAAAAGAAGAGGAGATTCACAAGTTTTATCTTTCAAGTAACAACCTACATTAAATTTGGTTTTTATTAAGAAGATGCCATTCCAATTTTGGTCTCAATGGGGTCTTCTTATTTATATCATACCCGGGCCCTACAGGCTTTGGTTGGGGTCTATTGACACCCCCAATTTCGAGTTAGAAGGCAGTTTGCAAAGTAAACCTCAAAGCATCCTGTTGCCGCCTCTAGAGCTGCTTTCTTGTTCTGAACCCTTGTATAAACACTGGTAAAACCCTGGAGGTCTTCCTTGACTCTAGGAGGTATACACCCAGCTTTGGTGGCTTGTGCACGGGCACACTGTTTAAAGATCAGGTGCAATATGATTGCACAAATATTTGTGCCTTGCACCTGATCACCCTCCATCTTGCGGATATGTCTGTCAGTTGTGGGCCCAAGGCCTGATAGAAGGTGTTCAGGTGCTTAATGTACAAATTTTGCAGACTCGCACACATGTTGCAGTTTGAATTCAGAAGTTTAGCACCGCCTTCTGTCGTCGCCCGCTTGTTGCCAAAGATTATGTCCAAGTTCTTCTTAACCTTTTCTCTTAGTTTTGTACAACTGGTAGCATGACATTATGGGAATTACAAGTGAGCACCACAAAAACACAAAATATGAGTATTGGGGCTTTGTACAGTTCCAAGGTCAATTTTTTTTAAGGTTTGCAATGTCATGTGATTTTTTTTTTTTTCTCAATACCCTGTGATTAGGGCTGGTAAACCAGCCGAATGAACAGAACAGGACATGTTCGGGCTTTGCTCATTTATCAGTTGACCAAGTTCGTGACTCGGATCGTGTTCATATTTTAGCAGAGTGGAGCTTGAGCTCAACTCATGCATGAACGATGCGAACTGAACATGAGCTTGCTCATGTAAAATAATCCATGTTAATTATTACAAAAAATATATTTAATGCTTATATACTACACTTAAAATTTATATGTATTGTATATATTTCACATAATAGTTCATATTTTATATATATTTTCGTTGCATCTTTCTCTTTATATTTATATTCTATTCATTCTTTCTCTTTATATATTATACTAAAATTATATATCACACATAAAAATATATACATATTTTATCAATACGAGCCCACTCAAGCCTAGCAGAGCCAAACACCCTATGTTCAGGCTTGACTCGTTTAAGCTGAATGAGCTGCTAGTGATTCAGCTCACCAGTTATACGAACCCATCATGAACGAGTTGGTGACAAGTCAAACCGAACTGAGTTAAGTTCGTTTACCAGCCCTACCTGTGATTGTAACATCACAATCACTAACACTTTCTCAAGATGGGTGAAACATACGAATTTTTGTGCTGAATCTTATGAAAGTTGGTTACAAAATTAACCTTGTGACCAACAATCATATTTCTACTTTCCCAGCTGTGATTATTCATCCCCACTTGTGACCAAATCTAACATACAGAGTACTCAACTTCAGATGCGTCAGGTTTTGTCTGCACGAACAGTTCAAAACTTGGTCTCTCATGCTTAACCAGTTTGAATATTAAATGGGTCCGAGTTAGAATAAAAACAAATAACCATGTTAATGGGGGCCTGATCCAGCCTACCTGATAATAATTGGATTTAACATAGCTTGATCAGGCTTGACCTGTATTTAGCCCAACAAATCTGAGCATAACCCAAACTGGACAAGGGTCAGGTCGGGCTTTCAATCAAGGCTTTGACGGGCCACGAGATGGACCTTTTGTAATTTTTTTATTCTTTAGTATAAACTCAAGGTAACCCCCAAGCATTCTTGTTTTAAAAAAAGCAAAAACTGGCTCCCATCATTGGGCGATCACTTGTAATTATTTTCTAAATATATATTTGGGATACCCATCATTATTTTTATTTTTTAAAGGCAAGCTAGGGTTAGGCAGACCCCTACCAGATAAACAACTGTAATTTTTGCCATGTTATTGTGAAAAAAATTATAGGTCTATATATGAATTTAAGAAAAATGCCTAAAACTTTTTTGAGGAATAGTTTTAGTAAAGAAGGATCAATTTTCAAGTCTAATGACTGTGGACAAGGAATTTGTCTATGAAAAAATATGTGAGGTTATAATCTAAGATCTTTAAATTGATGTATTAAGTGTTGATTATTGAAAAATTATAAAAAAACACAATTCGAGTGGCCTATTTCTACTCAACTGAATGCTTGATTCTCGTTATTTTGCATTTTTAGCCTGACATTCGTTTGGTAAATCGTTCATATATCTTGTCTGAAGGAGTTTTTATGAATGATTTGCTATATTGAAAAGCTATCAAAACTTCACGCAATTTATGAAACTTTTAGCTTTGTTCTTGAAATGAACACAGAATAGTGACAATCGAAACAGAAAGGTAAAGACGTATCTCTTTCATACAGAAGAATTTTTATGAATAATTTGTGGCATCAAAAGGCTTACTGAATTTCTTACATTTTGTCAGAAATTCAGATCTCAACCTTCTTGGACATATGATAATGCTAGGTACAAGTTGAAATTTTGATGTAATTTATAGTTGAGATATAGGTGTAATGATGAATGTGATATTTTGATGATTAATCTTGAATATTGAAAATGTAAAAATGATGCATACATAAAAGTAAATGAAGCGATACATACAATAAATTTTTAATGTAGTTGGTGAAACCGAACAATTAATTAGTGATAGCATTGATCATGTTGACAATGCAGAATCGGATGATATCGATGATAATGAGTATACCATATTAATAGAAGTGGGTAAAAATGATAAAAGCAATACACCAATGGCATTGGAGAATGTGAACCCTTGATTCTCGTTCATTGGATTCTTATACAATGAAACCTGCAACATCCCAACGCAAGGTGACATGCACTAGCTGTTCCTACCAAACAATCGGCGCCCTATGATGGTAATCCCTCAAAGTTATTCATTAAAAAAAAACCCTTAAAATGTTTCTGCATTTTTTTCTAGAAAATAGCTAATATGGAAATTGGGTTTGCTTTGGCCTTGGAGGTAGGGTTGCAAATGGATCGGATCTTGGATCCCAAAATACATTGAGACCATGAAAATAAAATTGTTTCCAGCTACCACGGCACTCAAATACACCCTTTAGTGGTCCAACTCAGGCAGGGATTTTAGGGCTAGATTTAAGGAGAGCAATTCGTATGGTAGATCTCAAATCTCCGATTTTTTTAAAAGATGTGAGATCTCATTTCAATGGGAAAAGGGGTAGGATACACACTCGCATTGGCCTACCCTGAAGGGTCAGAAAATCTAAAGCAATCTAACACTCTGTAAAGTTTGGAAGTTCATTATGGCGTACGCCCCGTGGAAACAAATGGAGTAATGCCTTGTAATATGATGGGCACTAGAGACAACGGGTCGGATCAGGTTCGGACTCAGGCCAATCTGAACTCAAATCTGACTTTGAGGTGCAGGTATCGGATTTGGACCCAGGTCTAATAGGGTCTACTATAAAGAAAACCACACCTGGTTCCTATATGATTACATGAACCAAACCCGGTCCATACCCTATAAAATAATATTTTTTATCTCTTCTACATTGAAAAATCACATATCTTAATTGAAACTTGAGTCAGACCTGGGTTTGGAATGAAATTTCCCAAACCATACCTGGATCCATATACAAATCGGACCCTTTGGGTCCAACTGGGGTTCTAATCGGATCTTCTTCTTTGTCACCAAACCCTGACCTTATAGGGTTTGGTACAGGCTGGGTCCTTGTCAAACCCAACCCATTGACGCTCCTAGGCACTAGGGGTGCTATCGGGTCAGACCATTAAATTTAGGTGGGTCCAGACCTAGAATCTGCTCTGTGGTGTTGGTACCAGGTTCATACCTAAGGTCCAATGAAACCTACTCTGAGAAAAACAATACCCAGGTTCTATAAGAATTGCATAAACTAGACTAGGTTGATAGCCGGTAAAATAATTGTCTTTACATTAAAAAAATTACATATCTCAATCAGGAGAAACTGGAATATGTAAACCAGCAAAATCTGTAAACTAGTATGAACTCAGGGTTTTCGTAGGGTTTTTTGCAAATCTAACTCTGCAGATGCATTCGGTGTGGTTCATTTGCTTGGAATAGACTATTGGATCATCATAATCGGATCAAGATATGTGATTTTGTGTGCTTGAATATTTACAAAATTTTTGAGTCATTGATTTTTAAGCCTCAAAAGATCCTTATTATACAACGTAATCAGATGATCCAAGAGTCTCTATAAAACCAAGCATCCAGATCGCTGGGTGAACCAATAAAAATCTGTGCATACCAGTTTACAAATTTTGTTGGTTGACATATTACAGTTACCCTTTCAATCATAACTAGGATGCTACCCAGGTATGGTATCAAATTTCGTAAACCATACCTGACTCCATATACTAATCGCAGTCTGTGGGCCACCTAATGGGGAGCCCTTGCATGAAGCAACGGCTCAAAATTGATAGCACCTTACTCGATCAGCTAACTGACATGCAAACCAACTTTGGGAGAATTTAACTCTTCTTCTATTCACAATGCAATCCTACCCAAACTTGCTGGGTTAGGTTGAGTTGGCCAGGAATTTTTATGGTTTTTGACATGTAATGCATCCGTATCATTTTTGACATGCCTAATTTCCTAGAACTTTTTTTTCTATGAAATAATTTCCTAGAACTTGGGTACCGGACAATTCAACAGCATTCCCTAAGTTTCCCACCAAGGCATGAATAGGCAGGCAAGGACCTTGAAAAAATTATAGTTGTACGAGTTTTTTTATTGTGAAAAATATGCATATGCTTACCATAGTTTACTCAATAAAATAAGTACGGCAGGCAAAGCCAGCGCGGCTAGGTCTCTGATCCTGCGGTTTCTCTGTAAATATCAAAAGAAAGAAGATTCAAGTTCTTTATTAAATCAGTTCAATCCAAAGCATGTTTTTTAGTAAATAGCAATGACAAACACATCTACAGATTCAGATTAAGCAAAATACATGCATCTCATTCCTTGACATATGCCTTGCCATTGGTTGAATGACCATGGCACCTCATTATAGAAAGTGATAAAAGGCATGAATGCACTACAAAACCCCAAAAGCCCTGAAATATCCAAAATTGGTCACCTAAATAACTTAGTGAAGCTCCAAAACTATCCACAAGCAATGGTTTTAACACTTCACTGAGGCAACTAGACGCTATTGGGCAACTTACATTAAGCAACTTTGGTAAGCAAGGCAGCAGGAGAAATTTTGCAGAACTCACTCTTGATAAATCTTGCCACAATCTTGGTTCTGCTGTTGATTATGTTCATAACTTTGTTCAGATCTACCCATGATCCCAACCTGCCATGAGCTTCAGGTACCTGTCCCGAGAAGGGCTGGGCCTAGGTTCAGAGTTTGAGCCCAAGCAACCAGGGCCTAGGTTTGGCAAAAAAGTTAATCATGCTGGGCTTGAGCCTGGGTTGTGAATTTTTCTCATAAGTGGGCCAAAATTTCATATAGAATCATGTTCATTCTTAGGGGCCTTGAGTCCAGTTGCATAGGAGGCCTCGCTGGGTAGGGCTTAGTCTTCACCACACTGAGCACGCCACAGTACTAATCTAAGCCTTGCCTAACCCAGACAGAGGTCTTGACTTAAGACTAGGCTATCAACTCATACCAAGGCTAAAAATTTTACGGGACATGGTCAAGACTTGGTTTTTTGTGTTGAGCATAGCCAGGATCAAGTCAAGGTCACAAGTTGGTCAAGTGTTCACTCAGCTCAGTTGAAAGTCAAGGACCAATCTGTCAGAGTCATCACAACTTTGGACTGGGGATCTGCTGACTCTGAGCCTTTCACCTAGATCTGAATAATATCACCTCAATAAAAGAAATAAAAATAAAAAAGACAAAAGTACATAGATGATTGATAGAATAAGGTTTACTGATTTTTACGCTCTCATCCTCATGTGAAGCTGATTAAACAAAATGAATGCTTTTGAGACAATCATCTAAATTGTGGAAATATCACTAAATGAAAGAATTTGTTTTCATTCAACTGTGAAATGTTTTCTTCCTGTACATCGCCCAAGCATTTTGCACATTTCAACAATGAATAAATAAATGAGATTCAATGGGCTTTAATCTTCTGCCCAGTTGTCACAAAAATGACTTCATTAGTGATACATACACCATTAGAGCCAGCAACTTCTTCAATGGTAGAAGCGACGACCAAAAAAATCACTCTACCCAAGCTAACCTTTAGTTGGGTAAACTTCGATCTTGTAGTAAACCAACTTTCCAGATTTTTAATATTGCCTGTGATTTTAGCATTAGATAGATACACGAGCCTGCAATTGCTGAAGAATACCCATTGGTGATCAGCACAGTATGCACCAAGCACAGAAGTGGATACTGCCAGATCATGTACAACCCAATAGAACTAATGCAAGTAAAGATAGAAAGGAAACTCCAATGAGAATGGATTGCATGATGCTGCTGCTTCTGTCATGTGAGGGTGTATCTTCAGTGTTTGAAAGATGACAAAACTGTAGAACACAGACAGATCAAAGCTTATAAACATTGTTTTATTTTGCTAAGAATTATATGAGAAGGGACAAATGAGAAAACAACTGAAAATGTAACATTAGTCAAGAGAAGTTGATCTGATAGAGGATAATCAAATAAAATGTTCAACCCCAAGATAAAAAGTTAAGAGGTCCTTCAATCCAAATAACTTAATCATATGCAAGGAAAAAAAAGCAGATGGTATCATGCTAAGCATCTTTTGGAAATTAATATTGATAGGGAGTCGAATGAAGATAAAAGATTCAATTCCAACAAGCACTCGTTCTCAGATGTTCAATTGCTTCAGTCTTCTCATCCCACTTCGATTATCACATGTAGCACTTATTCAGCTCACTCTCCATGTCAGGGGTTTCCCTTACAAGGGTGATCCTTGGACCTCTCTTAAGCGGGGGTAGAGACTAGCCTAACCTTTTCCTCAGCCCTCTTCCTTATAAGCTCTCCTTCCACACCTTTATATCTTTGACCTTTAAGCAAGGAACTGCTATGAAACTGAATAGGAAGATCTTGTATTTTCATTCACTCATCTCCTCCTTGCCTGTTTCAACAAATAGAGTTTTTATCCATTGGTTCATTCATCCTGTTGAATATTTGTAATTAATATCTAGCATGCCCCTCCTTCAATGGACATTTAACATGATCTAGGTCTCATTTACCAGTTAGTGATTATTTGCTATGTGAAACAAAAGCTAGAAATTTGAAAGGTTTACTTGGATCATCTGAACCCTCCCACACCAACAACAGTAATTTATTTTAATGTTCTTTTCTAGTAGCTCCTTAATTTTAGGGAAATTTTCAAATACCCCCCAAACATTTTGGCCTAATTCATCCGCACAGCAAACGTTTGGACTTTGCAAATGCCCACCAAAGTTTTTACTTGGGTTAATCAAATGACCCAATCATAAACTAACATTGGGTTAACCTAACTCATGCTATGAAGTTACCATTTTACCCTTGTAACTAGAGAAATAAAACATGTAGGGCTGTCAACTGAATGTATTTAGCAAAAAAATTATTGCCTACAATGATACTTGAACCATTGACCTCCCTAACATAAAGCACAACTCTAAACACTACACCATGAAGCTTGTTGTTGATTATTTTCTGAAAAACAATTATATATTTAGATTGTGATAAGCCACTCAACCCAACAATTACTCGACCCACTATAATGCAATTGGGTCTGTTTGGTTCCTCAATAGTTGATCCGATAAATATCTGAACACAAACTAAATGCATTTTCATTTGACTCAAAAGCCAATGTGGTTATATATAGTTGAAAAAAGTTTTACTAATTCAAGAATCAAGATCAATTAGTTATTGCTATGATAATAACTATGTGAGTTTTAAGGTTTTCATTTAGATTTTTTAAGCATTGACTATTTTTGAAAATTGTAGACCGTTGATTTTTAAATCGTATAAAAACCTAACTACATGTCATAATTGGAAGATTCAAGAGTCCATTCCTATAAAATTAAGAATGTAGATCACATTTGTATGATTAGATTTTAATGCATCGAGTAATTGTCGGGTTGATTGGCTTATCACAATCTAAATATATAATTTTTTTTTCGAAAAATAATCAACAAGCTTAATGGTGTAGTGGTTAGAGTTATGGTTTAAGTTAGAGAGGTCAACGGTTCAAGTATCATTGTAGGCAATAAATTTTTTGCTAAATACATTCAGTTGATGGCCCTACACATTTATTTCCTTAGTTACAGGGGTAAAATGGTAACTTCACAGCATGAGTTAGATTAACCCCAGAACAACCCAACGTTAGTTTATGATTGACGTCATTTGATTAACCCAAGTAAAAACTTTGGTGGGCATTTGCAAAGTCTGAAATGTTTGGTGTGCAGATGAATTAGGCCAAAACGTTTGGGGGGTATTTGAAAATTTCTCTTAATTTTATAATGGTGCCAGTATTGTTCATATTCTTGAATCTCAATTTGATTATCTTCTAAATCCAGGGTCTCAAATGTGGTCTCACCTGCCTGTTATAACTATCATCCTCCCACATGATGAAAGTAAGAAAGCCACCAGCACCTTCAATTTTGTTCATGTGACAAGTTTGCTATCCGCACTGACCTTTTTCATGGTGATATGATCTGCATTACTGACAATAAGTGGTTATCACTAGAACATAACCTTCAAGATCATGCAAGGAATGCATAGACATGTTACTGTATGCATCTTTGAGTTGTATAAGTTATAGTATGTTATTGTATAAGCTATAGTCTGTTCTTCAAGCAATTGTAGAAGCTCAGTTTTGGTTAATGACCAACGTATCTTTGTGAAGACTCACCAACACAGTAAGCTGACTTTTTTTTTCAGGACATCATTGCTTCTTCAGACACCACCTACCAGTTCTCATGTTAAAATAAACCCAGAGGAAAGTCTTAAAAGTACAAGCTGCACAATCTGTGTAGTTTCACATTTTCAACGCAGACCTTTTCAAGACTACAAAATTGGTAACATCTTACCGCCATCCAATTTACAAGTCCCACTTTATTTGGAGTGGCACACTGCACTTGAGGCATTCAATGCTTGGTGAAAAAAAAACCTAAATTTCAGGTTCACAAGCAATGTTGCAAGGAATTCCATGTCAACCTAGGTTAATGATGACTATAGCTAATAATAGGTCAGCTTCTTATTAGTAAGTAATTTTGAGAAATATGACTTTCTATCCAAGAATGACCATCAGAGGAATCCAAATGGCATTTGTATAGCATGAACCAGGGCATCCCCCCCCCCCCCACACACACACACAGATGTAATGAAGTGCCAAATGAGTGAAGCGAAATCTTCAAGAGCAAAACACGCACATACACAAGTAGCCACTAATGGACAAAAATACAACACACCACAAAAGTGGTAAAAACACACAAAATAAAGTGAAAAAATATATTACACTCAAGAGGGCTTCAAAGAAGCTTACATACAATGGAGGAGAACCCCTTTATTTATAGGCACAAGAAGAGGACCCTTGGAAGGGCTCCTAAGGGACGTTGGAGCCCTTCCAACGGTCACAAATGTGACCGTTGGAGGCTCCAACGTCCCTTAATGGGGGCTTTTCCAAGGTAAAAGGAAAAAGGAAAAAGAAAAGAAAAAGAAAAGGAAAAAGGGAAAAAAGAAAGGGAAAAGTATACATGGCGTGAAATGGTAAAAAGACTATTTTACCCTTAAGGAAAAATATAAATATATATATTTATACATGTAGATAGACACATAGACATATATATGTAATATATATATATATATATATATATATATGTACAATCATATTTTAACAACAGAGTGGTAATAGAAAACGTCAACCCAAACAAATAGTAAGCTTCAAATCAATCTGTTCTCTTGCTGGTCTGGATAGAAATAAACAGGTTAACCAAATTCATCAAAATATCATTTTCCAAACACCTAAAATAAAAGCTTACCTCAATGTTCAATTATGTCCATTGAAATCATCCCAGCTTTCAAGCTTCCTCATCCATCTTGTCCATATTATCAAGAATGACATATTTTGCTGTCTCATTGTCATGTGGTGACCCAATGGATTCTCCATTCTCACCTAGATGACCTTTCTGCAGCTTCTGGTACCTGAAGGTACAAAATTGTTAGTCACAAATCATGATTTTTTTTATTGGAATGTTCATGAAATGCAGTGGAAGTCCATGAAAATCAATATCCTTGATCCAAGTGGCAATTTATTTTGAACATAGTACCATAATTTAGAGCTTGTAACCAATGACTCAGCTTGTTAAATTTTAAAGGGAAAAAAGCTAGCTAACACCATTTCCTGAAGCTATCTTAACCATACTGGTTACCATAAACAGATCTTTTCTTATTTTCCTCCCAGAAGAATTTATGATAATATTAAGATGGCATTACAGACCTACACAGTTACATTAAATTGAAAACGTTTTACTTACTTGTACCAGTTAAATAAACTGACACCGACCATTATGGTGAAGAGACCAAGTCCTTTTGACAAAGTGAACTGATCATGGAAGTAGAACACTGCGACCTGCGCAAAAGAAGTATTAGATTATATGAATATAATTTTCAATGCATAAATGAATTGCAACAAGTCAATATTTGACGTCAGATGCACAATGGCACGACAATAACTCCCTTGGAAGTAACCCTGCTATGGAAGCTATAAAGATCACTTTTTGTCAAAAACCAAAAACAAAATGAAGACTGGTTACATTAAGAAAAGCTGAAGCTCGAAGGTTCAAATTGTGTCAAATAAAAAAATGTATCCAGCACAGAACTAGTTTCACAAATAAGAAAATCTTTGTGTCCAGGAATTGTGTTCCCAAATATGTTAGACGATATCAAAGTGTAAGCTTTCAACAGGTGATATCCACCTAGAAAATCATCCTCTCTTCTGAAAAGAAATGTCACAATATTCTGCAGAGATGACTGAGCCAGCGATGTGCATAAAGACTCTAGTTTATTGTTTCTATCTGAAATAGATGCCAGTAATAACAGCAGCAATGACAGATGATATGATGATGCTAATCATCACTAAAGAATAAAAACAAATTCACATCGATATAAATATTTATTTTATAGCAAAAATGAGTCGAATGAAACCCTTTCTAAAGGGAAAGAACCCCTTATAAGTAACTAATAAACAACTAGGAGAGAGAAAAAAGTCATCACACTGAAAAGATATATATATATATATATATATATATATATATATATATATATATATTCCAAAAGTTGGACACAAATGACCCTGGATGCGTTTACCGCACCCGGTCAGGTTGACCGCACCGGGTGCCACACCCGCATCGTGTCGCATCGACGAGGGTGCAGCACCTAGTTGGCCGAATCCCTGTGACATAGTTCTTATCTTATGCGAGTGAATTTCATGACATGAACAGATGAACTTGTGTTGGATTTGTCCTCCACAATGAACAGCTCATCCAAACCAACAGATTCTGCCTCTGCTATTTTTAAGTAATCCCATCATGTAAATCTCATTCAGCACAATATGTTGCATGGAAAACCAATTGCCATATTGGAGGTATATAAGTTCATCAATGATTGTCAAAAAAAAATTCGTGCTGAAAAAAGCAGAAAAAGTATACAATCCAAAATGAGATTGAATTATGACCAGAAAGGGCATAGAGAAAGGTTAATTGTCTGGTCTGCAATAGGAATATTGATCAAGTGCATGATTCAAATAACTGAAAATAAGAAAGAAGCTACAGCCTGTGCAAAATAGGCAATGAAGCATTATATGATGTCATAGATCATAGAGGAAATCCTGAATATTATACAGGGAGAACCCAAGGAATGGAACTCCTAACCAACCAAAACAAGAATGAATGAGAAAGAGTAATGTTGGCACTAAAACCAAAAACTATGGTAAATCCTCTATTCAAAGCTTATTGGGGAAGGAAAACCAAGACTGGAAAGAGTCTCAGGCGAGCGTGCTATAAACCATTAAGAGCAAGGTTGCCAGACTAGGAAGCAGAAGTGAGAAGCAAGAAATTTTAAAATTTATAGGAAGCGAGAAATGATGTATCAATTTGAAAATGAAACATGAATTAAAAAGGAAGCAATATGGTAAATGAATAGGAATCAAACAAGAAGCAAATAAAAACTAAAATAAAATGATTATTCTTATATTTCATAATTTTTTAGTGCAAGAATTAATTTTTTTGTTAAAATTTAACAATGATGGTTACCAATTTAGAGAAATCACATGAGAAGTGAGTGGAAGCATGAGATTTCACATGAAAACATGAAAAGAAACGTGAGAAAAACATATAGGAAGCATGGATAATGCATGTAGGAAGCACAGAAGAAGCATGGGGGAATTGAGATTTTCATGAAGTTTTGGAAGCCAGGAGTATCGTGATTCCAATGTGAGTTTCTAGGAAACATGCTTCCCACCTATCTAAGAAGTTTATGGTAACTTTGGTTAAAAGTTTTAGTTGAATCCATTGTGACATCGGCAATAATTTGTTCATAAGGGCTCGAACATCTTGGCTAGGGGCAGTGTTATTAAAAACGTACCTCAAGGCGCAAAAAGCGCGCCTCGCCTCAAGGCGAGGGGCTTTATGCCTTGAGGCGCATATATAAAGCGCAAAACCTTCGAGGCGTGCACCTCATACGCCTTGAGGCGCATGCCTCGAGGCGAGGCGCGCCTCAAACTGAGGCGTGTATGCCTGGGGCTTTTGGTCAAATGAGGGTCAAAGCCCTCATTTGACCAAAAAATAGGGTTTAAAGTTTAAACAAACCCTAATATTTTATGTTTTCACGCAGACTCTCTTTCTCTCATGCAGGCTCTCTCTCGTCTCTCATGCGCAGTCTCTCTCTCACACGCATACTCTCCCTCTCTCATATTTTTCTCACACAGGTACTCTTACCTCTCTCACACGCAAGTCTACTGCTTTTTCTCATTTTCTTTTGGGGGAGGGATCAAATTGTTTACGAGTTTTGAGTGAGGTTTCATTTAAGAAAATGAGACTTGTGAAACTTGTGGATAGAGAAGACCAGAAAATATTACTTTTGGGCAATGGTGCATCCTGTGGCATGTGGTCCAGTTAGGCATTTTTTCAGAACTTTCAGCATTGTGCAACGAGTTCAATAAGTCTGGCAAGTTTACTGAGAAGAGTGGAGTGGATAATTGTTCTTAACGCAGTTCGTAGCTCTATCCAATTTCAGGATGTTACGTATTTTTGCAGTATGTGTACCACCCATCATACAAAAGGATGCACACAACTTATTTCTTCCATTAAATCCCACTTTCAGCTCCATGAGCATTTCTGATACTGACCGCATGAAAAGGAGAAGAGTGGGTACTTTTCCACCACAAGTTAGTGCCTTTCTGTGAGATAGTTTTTTCATGTCCTGCTTAAGTAAAAAGAAAACTATATTCCAATCAAAAAGCTCTATAGAACTACTTGCCAGTTAGTAGGAGTTCATTTGGTTGTCTTCTGATATCGGTGTTCAATCTCTGATCCTAACTTGATGAAGTGTGGCAATGAGATGCTACTTAAACAGCAACTAGTTTTGTCTTAATAAACAACTGAAAAATAATACATAATGCATGCTTCAATAGACAATAAATTGTGAATACATCACCATGCCTTTCATGACATCCCTAAGGTTCATTGACACTTTTAAAAAACCTCACATTACATCATTTATTTCTGCCTTGCAATTCCTCATTATATGAACATCAGAAGTTTGAGGGGCAATATCGAGGAATGTGTGTTTAAGCCATATTGGTTACAAAAGATAAATCTCATATATTTTTCAGTTATGTAATCAGTTTTTAGTTACTTTTATATGTTAATCTCACATTTTTTAGTACTTATTTGAGATTTTCTATTTCTTATTGGTTGTTATTTCATCAATAAAGCATTTCTTTATTTATTTTTATTTTTAGATATTTTTTTTGAAGTTTTCAAAAAAAATATTTGAGGCTTACGCTTTACGCCTCGCCTCAGTTTTTGGTGGAGCGCCTCGCTACGCCTCAACGCTTTTCACAACACTGGCTAGGGGCAATCATAGTTTGTGAGCTGACATGGGACTGTTAAAATGAATTGATTCATATATATATGAGTGTATATGTATATATTATATATATTTTAATTGTTTTATTATTGTAATAGGTTTTTCCCATGTAGGGGTATTTTGGTCATTTGTACATGTAATAAGTACTGTCCATTAGGGGCAGTTTTGTCTTTGTACATTTTTTTATATCTTTTGTCTTTTCCCTCTTATATAAGGGTATATTAGACTTTTTCCAATATAGCCATTGGGATCTCCCCATCCCAATGACTATATGGCCTTTCGTAATGTCTATATAAATGGGTTAAAAGTGCAACCTGCATTTGTGCTACAAAATAGTATAACTTATTGCAAAAGCACATAGTAGCCAATGGGATGCCAATGATTAAAGGAAGGTCTCTGCATGCCTCTGTAGGAGCAGAAATAAGATTATGAATACGTTGTTCACTTGAACAAAAGGATGCAAATGATACAAGCACAATCATAACCAAACCTTGGCACTGTTACTAATAACAAATCGTTGAAGCAAGAGCCAACTGACTTGTTCATGAGATCAAAAGCTTACTTGTACAAATTGCATGACAAGAGCACATCATAATCGATGACAATATCATGAAGGTATTTCTCTTCACTTATCAGCAATATATCTATGACGATTGTTAGAAAACTCTTTCTTCAGAAAAATCAACGCAGAACTTGAACATGAGACTGGATACAAGTGAAAAATATGGAAGACCTTAGGACAAGTCAGGATAATCATGTAATACTGTCATGATAATATTGTATATCAAGTCTAGCTAAATTAAAATCAAATATGCATTTTGGAGATCTCAAAAAATTGGCACTTTCACCATTTGAAGATAACATCAAAATGTGGTCATAGGAAAAAGTGAAAAATGGGAGGCCTTCAAAAACTACCTAATAAGATCTCTATAAGCATGTCATGAAGGAAAAACTATACCACAATAGTAACAGCTTCCTTAACAACACCTGCAATTGTGACTGTCACTGCACTAGTTGCTGAAACAAGAATATACTCGGTTAAAACCTGCAAAGAATAGAACATCCATTGAAAACCTGGCAAAAACAGTGTCAATGAGATCAAACAAGAGAGAACATTTAATGGCAGGATGCATTCTTATAGACTTTTCCATTACAATACACAGTTCCATACATACACAAATCAAAGATAAATTACCTAAAACCTATAAATCAAAAATCAACTTTGAATTAAAAAAAATTCTGGATTCATGAGCTATTTCTTACCATAAAAAATGCTAGGCTGCCTCCAATAATCATCAGCAAGCAACTTCGAATAATATGCCATGAATTATCAAAGTAGTTGTTTTGCTTAAAATGAACCCAAGGATCAAACAGTAGTGAGAGTAGAGCAGTAGCAAATGCCATAATTGGAGCGACATAGCTCATAAAAATGATAGGATTCTTCAACCCTGAACGGCATCCAGAAATGTGCAACCCATTATCAGCCACACATGCACACGCAAGTTGAACCAGCTCAAAATACATTCTACAAATGAGAATCAAGGAGATAAGAAAGACCGCTTACCATAAACCTCCCTCTTCAAATTGTGGAATTTGTCAGTTCAATGCAAAAGCAGAAATTTGTGAAGGTTAGAGCCCAAGGAAGAAAATAGCAGATAAATAAATATCTAATGAGAACATAGTATCAATGATGTTATAGTCCAGAAAGTAAGCACCGGCTGTGCCCCAAGGGGGTTTGGTGTAGTGGGGTGGGGCCTTCACTGCTAAACAGGCAGTCAAGGTTCGATTCTCATGGGTGTTGCACCTCTGCGCAAACCAATGTGTTGCATAGGCCCCAGGGGCAGGGATCCTAGCCTCAGAGTTTTATGCTGCGGGCATGACGACCGTAGGTATGGCAGGCTGAGCCAACGCGAGCAGGTCTTCGTGCCGAGTGCGGTTTCTTCGGGTTATAAATTAAAAAATAAAATACCGGCTATGATGGGGCATCATCATGATAGAAAAGCAGCACAAGAGATACTAAACTAAAGGTAAGTTACATAGATACCACACAAGACCCATGCTCAATGCAAAATACACGCACATAATTCCCACATTTTAAAATGTTTTCCCATCTAGAGATCCAAGAGTCAGGTATCTGTCACATCAATACTATGGCAGTGAAAAACTAAAATTGGGGGATATCTTTTGACTGTATCAAAACTAAGGGTGCAAGTGGGTTGTGGCTATAACCTGGCTCCAAACTGGATCTGATCCATCTTACTAGATAGGATAATCCATATACAAATGTAGGTTGAACCAAAGCATATGTAGTCAGATAATCAGGTCTGGTTCAGGAACAGGTTAGCAATTTAACATCATATCTAAGTTGTATTAATGTCTTGTCCATCACATTTTACCATTTTGTATATACAAATAGTAGAGATTACTTATTTGATTGAATCTGGTACATTGTAGTTTACATTAGATCCAAACCTAGATCCCATTGCATGACTTGAGTTAGAACAAATCTGAAATGATCAATAAAAACAGATACAGTTTTGGTCAAGTTTGACACAACCCATATCCAACCCATTTGCAGCCCTAATCAAAAGTAAGCACATGCAGACATGGTTTAGTAAACTACACGTATATGCTCTGAAAACTTTTTTCCCTATTTAATTTTTTATTTATTCTTTGGTGCATTTTAGCCATGCGTGCAACCAAAATCATTATAGTGTACATACTACATAGTCAGGCTTATGCAATCATTAGCAAGATCATCCTTCCTCCCGCAATTCCTTCTGGTCCTCATGTTTTTACTATAAAGCAATTAGAACAGAAATCCCTTTAACATTGTCAATGTAAATCTTATGCATTCCAACTGCATTTTCATTCTTCTATGCTTCAAAATGTCATCAATGATGCAATCTAAGGGGCCATAAAAGCAAGCATGAAGTAGAATAAATGGTCAAATTGGATGACAGCAGATCCTTATACTGCATGCCATCATTCTTCATTCAAATTCCCTAATATTAACATACTATAAAAGTTGTTCTTTGTACAAATAGCAGTCTTCTTACCTGGTTGGAGAAGCACATCTTTGTTGCACATCAAGTCAGTAAACACTCGTTACACAGATCAAACCTTGTTTTTTCGTATTTCCCCATAGGACATCATGTGGCCACTTGCAATTATATATGAATTAGAGAATCAGATATTTACATAATGAACCATTGGTTCAATAGCCTATTCCAAAATGATTTATCTTGACTACCCAAAAACTTCAGAAATGAGGCTACTGCCATGTCGAATAGCTGTCCATTGCTCTATTACTTGATTGATCCCGTTGTTAGTTTAAAAGGGTGTGTTAGAACATAGTTAATTCTTTGTGTTAGGTTAACACCCTCTATGTTATGTTGTCATATGCTTGGGTCTATACCCTGATTTGATGAGATAGTAATAAGAGTTGGTCTTTTCTCCTCAGTATGATTGCAAATGTCCTTATGGATTTAATGTCAATGGACCAATTCATGTGTATTCTTAGCACTCCTGTCCATATCCATGCAACCTATAAACGGTTGAGACTAGAGACATAGGCTCACCTTACTCAAAAAATTCTTGCAGGTACCAGTTTCTCCATACCAGGCAATCTACAACCAGTGTCCACCAGCAAGACATTCCCTAGAAGTTCATGAGCCCAAAAGAACCATCTGGTTGAAGAGCCTATGAGAAATTTGGATTCATAAAAGCAAGCAGCACTCCCATATAATTGCCAAATTATATAATATTGCTAATGTATACAAACAGTGGTTCTAACTAAGATCTGCTATGAAGCAGGCATCAAATATAGAAGTAGAAGAAAAAAAAAGTTAGAATCTCATACTTGTAACAGAATCTGAGTCATTGACCAACGGAATCCTGACATAACAGCAGCAAGCATAACAAAAACAAAGCCCCAGAATTCAAACTCTGTCTCTTTTGCCACTGCATGTCCCAAAAAAAATGTCATGCATCAAAAGATAGAAGTTGAATACTTGAATAAATGAGAAAGAAGTATCCCCAAAAAATGTCATGCATCAAAAAATATGAGTTGAATAACATGAGAAAGAAGATAAACAATCATTTCTTTTCAGCAAATAAACAATCATTTCCTTTCATCACCTAATAACAGCAATCCAGGATGCAAACCCATTGAACAAGCATCATTAAATCAAATTAACATAATTTCTTCAAGCATAAGATAAACCAACTCTTTTAAGGACAAACACAAATTTTTTATTTGACCAATGTATGCATTCAACAATCAGCAACCAACTGCATCATAAAGGTCTAGTTTATGGCACATGCTATCTTACCTGCTAAATTTTGTAATATATACTTCTTGACAGTGACATATGACCATTTATAGATAGCATCATATATCTCAAATCTGAGGTTAAGCAGTGTTAAGATTACTCTATCCTTTTTGTATGTATATAATATATTAATATTATATACATAGATACATATATACATATATATATTTATATTTATATTATACATTATCTATGTCACATGGATGCGGGTACGGGTGCGGGTGCGGGTGCAACACGGGTGCGGAGCAATTTCAAAAATTTTGGACACAGTGACACGGCTATATATATATATATATATATAACAATAATCAGATTGTAAATTTTAAAGCAAAAATAAAAAAGTAATTCTATTGAAGTAACAACACAAACTTACCAAAATATAACACATAAAGAAGCTTGTGAGTGTGAATCTGGGTCGGGTCCGGATCCAGACCTAACCCAAGTCCAAATTAATTTTAATAAATGGACAAAAATAGACTCGATCAAAGTTGACTGAGTCCAAAATGTGGACGGACTCGGCCCCAGTGCGTTGACCGAGTCTGACACTTAGTTGACCGTGTTTGCCCCGTGTCCGAAGCCGCACCCGTGTCGGGGCATGTCAACGCAGGTGCGTCGACCTTTTAGTTGACTGTGTGACTTATATATATATATATATATATATATATATATATATATATTGATGTAGCGAGGAAACCGCAACCTTCACGTAATGGGTGCCGACGTTGAGGGTTGTTGGTGCAGTGAGGGAATCGACGTTGTCTCGTTGACGTGCTGACGTTGGGTTGCTCCTTCCAGTGCACGATCGTGCAACACACAATAACCCAATGGCAATGTTGAAGCAAAAGGCTCATATCAATGGATCCGAGCAACAGTTTATTATAAGATTGGTAGTGCTTACCGTTAAAAGAAAACAAGTAACTAGTAGAAAAAAAAAATGAACAAAGGAGGCTGGAATGAAAGAAGAACAGAAACAAAAAGAAACAACAATGAACGTGCGGCTGAATGAGATAGGAAAAGAAAACTTTTGAAAATTCCAATAGTCTGTCCTGCACGCAACCCTAGGATGGCTATTTAAAGTGTGCAGCTAGATCCGGGTCCGGCCCTGGACCCAAGACGACTCCTGTTTGTTGTTGGATCTGGGACGTCTGTGTTAGAATCTCCTCTGGTACCTGTATTGAGAAAGGAGAGAGAGAGAACAGAAGAAGATGAAGAAGAAGAGGCTGCAGCTGTCACGATTTCAACCAACGAAATCGTGACCTAAACTTTGTATTAATACGTTCAAAAGAATAGTATGGATCCGGGTCTGGTGCAATGTCCAGACCCAAAATAAACAAAATAAACCTGTACATGACTTGGGTCCTTAGTAACCAGACTGTACATACAATGGACTCGGGTCGGGTCCTAATATCCCAGAATACATTTTTTCACCCCCCTCAAGTTGATCATGGTTTTGGACCATGAACAACTTGCCTTTAAGCATCCAAAAACGATCCTTTGTCAAGCCCTTTGTAAATATGTCTGCAACTTGTCTTTCAACATTGACAAACTCGGGCTCGATCTCTTTTTCTTCAACCTTTTGTCTTACAAAGTGTTGGTCGATCTCAATATGCTTAGCACGACTGTGATGTACTGGATTGAATGACATGTTGAGAGCACTTTGATTGTCACATAGTAAGATAGAGTGTGAGATCTTTTCTCTCACTTCAGTTAGTAGATGTTTGATCCATGTGGCTTCGGCAGTAGCGGCAGCCATGGATCTATACTCAGCCTCAGTGCTTGACCTAGAGACAGCTTTTTGTTTTCTACTACTCCAAGAGACTAAATTTCTTCCAATAAAGACACAATAACCTGATGTAGATTTTCGTTCATCAGGGTCCCCTGCCCAGTCTACATCACAATATATAGTAAGTGCATGCTCATCCTTGTCGTACGACTGTGGTGAATATATCAATCTATCCCCAATGGTTCCTTTCAGATATCTAAGAATCCTCTTAACCGCTTTCATATGTCCAGTACGAGGTGCATGCATAAACTGAGACACTTGATTGACCGAATAAACAATATCAGGATGAGTGAATATGAGATACTGCAACATCCCTATTAGACTGCGATACCTGGTGGGATCCTCACACAGATCTCCATCATGAGTGCTAAGTTTTGTTCCTAGAGGCTTGCAGTCTTTCATACCTGCCTTGCTGAGAACATCTACTGTATATTTGTGTTGAGTGAGCGTCAAGCCATGAGCCTGGTTGTCAACTTCTACACCAAGAAAATAGCGCAGGACACCAAGATCTTTCATTTTGAACCTCTGACCTAGTAAGTCTTTTACTTCTTTGATGTGAGCTTCAGAGTTTCCTGTGATGACAATGTCGTCAACATAAATTAATAGTAGAGTGGTCACATTCTGACTTCTAAAAATAAATAATGAGTGGTCTAGTAGAGAACGTGAAAATCCATGTTTTTGAATCTCAAGCGAGAAGTTGTCAAACCAAGAACAAGATGCTTGTTTTAGACTATAGATAGCTCTCTTTAGCCTGCACACATGGGTTTTACAATTTTGTTCTTGATATCCAGGGGGTTGTTCCATATAGACTTCCTCCTTCAAATCTCCATGCACGAATGCATTTTTCACATCGAGCTGACTCAGCTTTCATCCATGTTCAACAGCCAAGGAAAGAATAATTCGAATTGTTCCCATCCTCACCATCGGGCTGAAGGTCTCATCATAGTCTTGCCCTGCTTCTTGGGTGAACCCTTTTGCCACCAGTCTTGCCTTCTATCGTTCAATGGTTTCATCTGGTTTATACTTTATTTTGTAGACCCATTTGCATCCGACAACATTTTTGTCAGGTGGTCTGGGAACAACTTCCCAGGTTTCACATTCATGTAAGGCCTGCATTTCATCATTCATGGCTTCTACCCATTTGGTAGAAGTGGTTGCCTGATAGTACATAATAGGTTCATCTTCCTTATTGAGGGCAGTTAAAAAGAGTTAAAAATATTAGAATATGAATGAATATGGATCCCTTATTGGATCCATATCCATTCACGTGTTTTATAATTCACGTGTTTATAATATTGTAATATGTTTCTTCTATACAGGGCATTTTTGTCCTTGTAAATAATGTTGTAACCCTATTTAATATAATCAAGGTTTACCGCAGCCCACTGTGAAAAACAAAGTGGAGGTTGTCGATTCCCAGATAATTCCCCTCTTCTTCCTTCTCATATTCTCTTATTTTCTATAAATTATTTTGCTTACCAACAGATTTAATATGGTATCAAAGCAGCCAAATTTCTGGGCGTGAAGGGCGTGAAAAGTCGTCTCCTCCTCGTCAACGAGTGCCGATTTGCGTCCAGACCTTTGTCTCCTCCTTCTTGTCAACAAGTGTCGATTTGTCTCCAGACCTTTGTCCCCTCCTCGTCAACGAGTGCCGACTTGCCTCCAGTCCTCATCCTCTCCTATTATCCTCAAAATCGTGCTTTTCTTCTCGTCAACAAGTTTCGATCTGCCTCTGGTCGTCCTCTTCTCCTCCTATTTTGTTCACCAAAGGTTTGTCGCTCCTTTTTTGGATATCCCTTTATCCACCCTGCGTTCCCTAAATATCCAACAGGTTCATCGCAGATCTGAATCACATTCAAATTTGCTGTGTATTCCAACAGATCTGTCATATTTTTCTCTTTCTCTTAAACCCTAAAGACAGATCTGTGTATACTTTTGTTTCCATGTATCTGTCTTCATCTTCATATCTATTTCACATATTAGCGTCTGGCTATTTTGCCTTCTTCCAGTTTGTATCTCATTCTTCACCTGTCGACTGTGTCGTGTGGGCTATTTTGCTATTTTCATTTCAGATCTCTCTTTAAAGCTATTGTTGTTATTTTTTTTTTATTCCTCTTAATTTTCCAATATGAGTCTCCAAGGTCTGTTAATAGATAGTTATGCCAACTCTGGACTTTCTTCCAACTTTCTGGGGCAGCTTGTCTCTGAAAAATTAAATTCAAATAACTACCTCACTTCGAAAAGGCAGATCACTCCCTTCATTCGAAGTCAAGATCTTACAGAACACTTGGATGGTTCAATTTCAGCGCCTTCAGAGTTTATTACACAGGAAACAAAAGAGGGAGAAAGAATGGCAAACGTTGTTCGTAACCCTGCATTTGTTGCCTGGATGAAGCGCGACCAGGCTCTTGTCGTGTATATCACTTTCACACTGTCTCAAAAGGTATTAGTCTCTATTCCTGGTGATTGCACAACTAAAACATTGTGGGAGACTCTAGCTCGGACTTACTCTCAGATATCAGAAGCTAAAGTGTTATTCCTCAAGCGTGAATTCCAGCTTTTGAAAAAGGAACCGATGACTATTATTGAATTTTTAAATCAAGTTAAAAGCATTACAGATCAATTAGCGATTGTCGGATATCCACTATCAGATAAAGAAAAAGTACAACAGTCGCTGAGTGCCCTGGAGTCAAAGTATCATGTTCTTGTCACTTCCTTGTTGTGTTTACCTACATTGCCCAGTTTTGAGGGTTTACATGTTAAACTGCTTTAGTATGAAATGTCTTTGAAAAACATGTCTGATACTTCAGCATGGCAATCATCTACGCATGATGTTTTTGCCACAGGCATGACAGCTGATTGCACACGAGGAGATCTTTCCTATAGAGGGAGTCGTGGCAGAGGTAGAGGAGCACAAATCCAGGGTGGACGTGGGTTGTTACCTACGCCAAATTTCACTGTCGGTTCTTAAAAGAGTGTTTCCACATGCTATCTGTGTAATAAACGAGGTCATATCAAGGCTAACTGCTGGTTTAACCCATAAAATCGTAACAAAATTCAAAACCATAAAAATGTTGCCACACCAGGAACCGCAGGTACTTTCTGGGTGAGTGATGATGCTAAGGATCTTCTCTTGTCTGCAATGGACAACTTAAATTTGAAGCAGAATGATGATGGAGTTTGGTATGTGGATTCTAGGGCAGCGGCTCATGTTACTGGAAATGCAGGTAAGTTCTCTACTTTGACCCCATATCTTGGTAAATCTAATATTGTAACTGGAGATGGGACTCACCACCCTATTTCAAGAGTAGGCAATGTCCTCATTCCTTTGTCGCAGTCTTCATCCATCCCCTTATATAACGTTGTCCATGCACCAAATATAAAGAAAAACATTGTAAAAACCACAAAAAAAATTTGTTTTGGACCCGGGCCGGGTCGGGTCCGGACCCGACCCGGACCCATTTTCTTTAGGGTTTTAAGTAACCCGACGCAGGATCCCGAGCGCCGCACCCCCCCCCCCTCTTCTCCCCCTTCGTTTTCGGGTAGATTGGGGAAACCCACTGAGGTTTCCCCTTTCATCGCACCCCCCGAGCTCTTTAAGAGCATTGCAGGAGGGCGAGGGGAGGCACGCCTCCCCTCTCGAGCTTCCTCCCCCTCGCACCGGTCTCCTTCCCTGCTGCGCCCGCCGCCGATGCCGGCCACCACTCCCAGGTACGCCGTTCTTCCATTTTCTCCTCCCTCTTTTCTTCCTCACCCCCCTCCCTGTCACCTCGTCGGGAGGCCGACAGGCGGCTCACAGCCACTGCCGCGGCCTCCCAACGCCTCCCTGTGCCATCGGGGCCCCGACAGGTGGCCTACGCGGCCCCTGTCGTCCCCTTCTCTCGCTGGGGTTCGCCGGAGGGCCGGCAGGGGACCTGAGGCCCCTGCGACACCCCCTTCTTTTTTTGTTTTTGCTGCCACCTTGTGGCCTTCGGCAGGGACGGCCCCCCCTGCCGTCCAGTGCTGTCGGCAGGGGCTCAGCCCCTGCCACTTCTCGCTGTCGGCAGGGGCTCAGCCCCTGCCACTTCTTGCTGTCGGCAGGGGTTGGCCCCTGCCGTCTTGTGCTTTCGGCAGGGGCTGGCCCCCTGCCATACATTGCTGTCGGCAGGGGCTCAGCCCCTGCCACTGTGTGCTGTTGGCAGGGGCTCAGCCCATGCCACTTCTTGCTGTCGGCAGGGGCTCAGCCCCTGCCACTTCTTGCTGTCGGCAGGGGTTGGCCCCTGCCGTCCTGTGCTTTCGGCAGGGGCTGGCCCCCTGCCATCTCATTGCTGTCGGCAGGGGCTCAGCCCCTGCCACTTGGTGGCTGTCGGCAGGGGTTGCCCCCCTGCCGCCACGCTATTTGTTTTTGGCAGAGGGCTCAGCCCTGTCACCCCGCGGCTGTCTGCAGGCAAGGGCTCACCCCTTGTCGTTTTTCGTTTTTCGGTTTTCGGCCAGCAGGGGCACACCCTTGCTACCTCTCATTTCCTATAGGAAGGCTTGTTTTTTTTTTCTATCTCTCCGCATAATAATTAAACGTAGCTCTGTTGCAGACCTCGCATCGGACCCCCTGCTCTGGCTCCGCGGCCCGAGCCTCGTATCATCTACACGCGTAGACGCACGCAGCTGCACGACATCCCGAGGTAGGGGAAAGTCGCACGAATAGTATGTATGAACAAAATAAAATAAGACTTCTGAGATAGAATAGTTATTTTGCATACTTGCGTATCTGAAGAAGTATTGGTTGATCAATGTTTTACTCTTTGTGATTCTTTTGAAATTGCATAATGTAAACTCGTTGGGTAGACTCATTCTAGAAAGAATCAAGTAGTTTGATTGGCATGCCTGTTTACGTGTGAGATTACTTAACTCATAATTGTCTATTCTGCATGCTTATTCCTTTGAAACTGCATACTTAAGGTAAACTTTGTGAATAGACTCAAAACCACTGCAATTGCTATTGTAATCAAACCTTAAGGCAGTTACGGTATGAATTCTATGTAAGATCATGGAGTTTATTGAAGTGTGAAATCTACACTTTATTGAGTTTGATGTGATAATATCGGGCTCCACAGGCCAAGTGCCCAGAAAAGCAAAACATGTCATGTATGAACCAAAAGAATCATAAAACATTATATGTTGCCCTCTCATCGTAGTCGTACCTCTAGGGAGGTACCACCGTACTTTTGGACAAGTACGTCCCATGTGGGTTACGATGGTTGGATGATGAGGTTGTAGCAACCTCGATGAGTGTAATTAGCACAATGCTGAGATCACATAAATGGTGACCATTCGCCTTCACAGGCAAGATGCTCGAGTGGGTCTAATGGACCAGAGCATGTAGGATGGGGCGGCGGTTAAGAAACCCCCGTCGTACCCATCCGATCATCACGGTTCATCAAGGGAGAGGATGGATGGTACAAAGACTCCGATGGACAGGTTGTTAACAACCACCCCACGGGCAAAAGACTCGGTTTCCCCAGTGATCGGAGTTAGGGGAATTGGGATTACCATAAATTATCCTAGGTGGTAACTCCCAGGCACTTCTGCAGAAGTTGGATGCATCCATGGGCCACGAATGCCTTTGGGGATTTACTCTCTTGGTCACTGACCGTCCCCTTAGGAGCAGACTCAGTCAGCCATCCGGGTTAATGAAAACACCTGACATAATAAACCCCCGGATCGGTCTCGGCTGTTTCTACGTTTCGCGTCTGTGCGTACCCACAGGCCAGTTAATATCAGAACTTAAAGAATATATTCATGAATAGTTGTAGATGACTGAGACTTACACTGCTTCAACTAACAACTCTTTGCACTTATTACATTTGTTAGAATAAACTAAAGTTGCTTTAATTGCTTAAATATCATAACTGTTTATCTCATGAATGTCCTGTTTTATTTTCATTCTGCTTATCTGTTCGTGCACCTATTGGTTTGTTATGAAACTGACGCATTTCATGGGCAGGTGAGGAGTAGGACTTCACTGGCGGCCGATGGCGTGGTGCAACGTGGATCAAGATTCATCTTCTTTCTGCTGGCGGCTTGGCTCTGGGACTTTTTTGGGGTTTTCTTAGATTTATTGAACTTTGGAATAAAATGCTCATTTTGTAATAAACTGCAGATTTTAATCTATTGCCTTATTTCTTAAATTCCTTTAAGTTGTTGTACATGTGAATGATGGTTTTTCAGCTAACGTACCCAGAATTGTTGACTTGTGTTCCTTTCTAAATGTCTTCCGCTGTCATTTTTAAAAGTTAAAACTTTAAATTTTTGAAAGGTTTTTCGATAAAGTTTTCGAAATCACAAGTCGAAATTTTGGGGCGTTACAACTTGGTATCAGAGCCAGATCAGAAAGAGGTGAAATCTTGACTATTGAGCATCTCATCGCGCTGTAAGTAAGTCTTTGATGTGTTATAGCATGTTTAGACTAAATTATATTCTTGTTTTATTCGTAGTACCGCTGGATAGATGGATCCGTTTACTGGTTCTAGTGGTAGTCGCAGTAGGAGCACGCGTAGAGTACGTGGCCGTTCCGTAAGGGAGAGGGGCGGACATGAGATGTTCGGGGCTGGTTACTGGGCTAACCGCCCTCCTCTACCCATTTTTACGGATGAACAAGACTGCCCACTACCGATCGCCTACCAGATACCCTTGGCAGCAGCGTGGGCTGAGGTGCATGCTCGAGAAGGTGGTTTTGCGCCTTCACACGTTCGGGTGCACCATCAGACACCACAGGAGTCATCGGGAGATTTTGTTCCCCTTGAGTTAGCAGAGGAGTGTGGTTTCTGCAGAGAAACAGGGCATACCATGGATGCTTGCCTCCACAAGGCCGAGCATGGCGGCAAGATCGCAATTTCGACTGCAGGCGAGCAACCGCCACCTCCAGCAGACCCAGTGGGCGGTGTATCACCCACATACACACCTGCGACGGATTCTTCAGATTATAGTCTTGGCTCACCGGAATATACTCCGGCGACGCCCCTTTACGGGCAGGAGCCCTCCTACGAGGAGCCACTTCTCCTTCACCCCTAAGCGCAGATTCAGGCGCACAGGCAATAGAAGGTAATATCTTAGGAAGTACTCTAGCCGTCCCTAAGGGGAGGTAGCACGTACCCAGTTTTGTTGGAGTCTGTGAACTCATTTATAATTACGGAATAGAACTTTTGCTTATGTACCAGCACAGCTGGATTCTAAATATTTGACTTTCGTAATAAAGATCTATGTTTTTGCCTTTGCTCCTATACTTATGCCTACTTGTACGTCTTCAGTATTTTTTACCTTAATTTTGGTTGCTTTTTAAGGATGGCGGGAAACTCAAGCCACAACATGGCCGATGAGTTGCGTGAACAGAGGGGATTCATGATGGATACCCTCAACTCCTTGGCTGAGGCGATTCGTAACCAGGGTCGCCCCCATCAGGATCCGGGTTCCCTTGTTGGGAATGCACCAACTGCCACCTATGAAAAATTTCTGAAGCTGGACCCTCCTACTTTCTCTGGCAAGGTTGATCCTGACTTGGCGGAGAGTTGGGTTAAAGAGGTGGAACGGGTGTTCCAAGTGTTGTCTGTTCCTGATGATAAGAAGACGATGTTCGGGTCCTTTCGATTGAAGGACGACGCTCGCGAATGGTGGGACACTATGCGGGAGGTGCAGTTTCCGGGTGCTGAGGTGATTCCGTGGGAGACCTTCCGAAGGGTTTTCCTCGGAAACTATTTCCCTCCTCATGCGAGGGAAAAGAAGAAGGTGAAATTTTTGGAGCTGTGCCAAGGCAGCTTAAGTTTGAGCGATTATATCGCCAAATTTCAACGGTTGGAGCGCTATTGTCCTCACCTATTCGAGGATGATCATGAGCGGGCCGGGAAGTTCATTCGCGGACTGAAGGAAGGACTCAGGCATAGGGTTCTCACCAGCATGCCCGCGACTTTTTCTGCGACAGTAGCAGCAGCCACCCTACTGAACAAGGATTGGGAGCGTTCAAAAAGTGTGCAAGCCAAGAAGTCAACCGCATCAGGTGGTGAGCAGAAGAAGACCTTTTCCGGCGGCCCAGGGCAACGACCACCTTTTCCAGTGAAGACTGAAGGAGGGAAGAAACAGTTTCCTCCAGCAAAGCGCCAACGACAGCAGAGCCACCCACCGCCCAGACAACCGTCGGGAGATAACTGCCCCAGGTGCAAGAGGCCTCATGTAGGACAATCTTGTCCGCGGGACACTGGCGGATGCCTGTACTGTGGCAAGATGGCCCATTTCATACGCGACTGCCGGAAGAAAGCAACAGATGACCTCAAGCGAACCGGCAACGTATCTCAGCCTCCTCGACCACCTCATCAGCAGCAACAGCGAGCACAACCAAGCAGTGGCAGGGAGCCGGGTCGAGTTTATGCAGCGACGGTCGATCAATTGACCAAAGGGGATCTCGTTCAAGGTACCATTCTTGTTGTTGATCAAGCAGCTTTTGCACTCTTTGATTGTGGTGCTACACACTCGTTTGTGTCAGAAAAATTCGTAAAACAATTGCATATAACGGTAAAAACACTTGATAATGCTTTAGACGTGTATAACCCCGTTGGGAAGAACACAGTTTGCACCACTTACATACCTGAATTGGATGTAGTGGTGGCAGAGCGGCACTTGCCTGCTTGTGCTATCCTGCTTGAGATGACAGAATTTGACGTCATCCTAGGCATGGATTGGTTGCACAAGTATCATGCCAAGATCTTTTGCCGTGATGGCAAGATCGTTTTATCACCTCCAGGCTCTTCGAGAGTAGAATTCAGAATCCCCAGACCTGTTCGAGCAAGCCGGATGATCTCGGCGCTTAAGGCGCAGAACTTTTTGCGGAAGGGATGCATTGCCTTTTTGGTTAGTGTTATCCAGTCAGATCCAATGCCTATTCCCATCGGTGAGCTAGATGTTGTTCGCGATTATCCCGATGTTTTTCCTAAATAGCTGTCGGGACTTCCCCCGTCTCGTGAGGTAAAATTCAATATTGAATTGCTACCAGGTACGACACCAATCTCCAAAGCACCCTACAGAATGGCGCCAGCTGAGCTTGAGGAGCTGAAGAAGCAGTTGCAGGAGTTGTTGGATCAGGGATTCATTCGCCCCAGCGTTTCTCCTTGGGGAGCTCCTGTGCTCTTCGTGAAGAAGAAGGACGGGACTTTGCGTTTGTGCATCGACTATCGAATGCTCAACCAGGCCACGATAAAAAACAAGTACCCATTGCCGCGTATCGAAGACTTGTTCGATCAGTTGCAGAAGGCCAAGGTTTTCTCGAAAATCGATCTTAGGTCCGGATACCATCAGCTCAGAATTAGGAATGAGGATATTCCTAAGACGGCCTTTCGGACGAGATACGGACATTACGAGTTCACAGTCATGCCGTTCGGACTGACCAATGCCCCCGCAGCTTTTATGGACTTAATGAATAGGGTGTTCAAGCCATTTTTGGACACTTTCGTGATCGTGTTCATCGACGACATCTTGGTGTACTCAGAAAGTCGAGAGCAACATCGAGAGCACCTAACAAGTGTGTTGGAGACCTTGCGAAAGGAACGTTTGTATGCCAAGTTCTCTAAATGTGAATTCTGGCTCGAGGAAGTCATGTTTTTGGGACACGTTATTTCTAAGGAAGGAGTGTCCGTGGACCCTGCAAAGGTGGAGGTTGTACTTGGTTGGCAGCAACCAAAGAACGCACGTGATATCAGAAGTTTCCTTGGACTAGCGGGTTACTACAGAAGATTCATTCAGGATTTTTCTAAAATTGCGTTACCCCTGACGAAGTTACTGAAGAAAGAGGCTAAATTCTTATGGGACGAGAAGTGCGAGGCGAGTTTTCAGTTATTGAAGGAGCGACTTACCAGTGCTCCTATTTTGACCTTACCTTCTGGTAAAGGCGGATTCGTGATTTATACTGATGCCTCTGGGTCAGGCCTAGAGGCTGTGATTATGCAGAATGGGAAAGTGATCGCATACGCTTCTCGGCAACTTAAAATTCACGAGAAGAACTACCCAACTCACGATTTAGAGTTAGCTGCGGTGGTGTTCGCATTGAAGATTTGGCGACATTATTTGTATGGAGAGCAGTTTGAAGCATTCACCGATCATAAGAGCCTTAAGTATCTTTTCTCGCAGAAAGAATTGAACATGAGACAACGGCATTGGCTTGAATTCCTCAAGGATTATGACTTCACCCTCTCCTACCACCCAGGAAAGGCGAACGTAGTGGCTGACGCCCTCAGCCGCAAAGCACCGGAAATTTCGATAAATGCTTTATTTGCTGGATGGAGGTTGGTCGAAGACCTAGCCTCATGGGAACCTTTCGCGATCACTCAAGGTTCAATCGGCTTATCCCACCTTGTTGCTCAACCTGAGCTACTAGCGAGGATCATCAATGGGCAGAAAACTGATGCACGCTACGAGAAGTTGAAGGCTCAGGCGATATTGGCTGATACACCTTTTCGTCTGAAGAAGGATGGAAGTATATGGTTGAAGGAGCGCCTTTGGGTTCCTGATGACCCGGTTCTTCGAGATGAAATTTTAGCGGAGGCCCACAAGTCTAGGTACACAATTCACCCGGGTAGCACGAAGATGTTCAAGGACCTACAACGCAGTTATTGGTGGAACGGTATGAAGCAAGACGTGGCTGAGTATGTCTCGAGGTGTTTAATGTGTCAACAAATCAAGATCGAGCACCAGAGACCCAGTGGGGTCATGCAGCAGATAGAGATCCCTCTATGGAAGTGGGAAGATGTTACCATGGACTTCATAGTCGGTCTTCCGAGGACGCGGAGGAAGCATGACGCGATTTGGGTGATCGTCGATAGACTCACCAAGTCGGCTCACTTCCTACCTATCCATCTCAACCAATCGTTAGATAGTCTTGCTGATCTCTATGTTAGAGAGATTGTGAGATTGCACGGTGTTCCAGTCTCGATTATCTCCGATCGTGATCCTAGATTCACTTCAAGGTTTTGGGACAACTTCAGTTGGCGTTGGGCACAAAGTTGAAGTTCAGCACTGCGTTTCACCCTCAGACTGACGGGCAATCGGAACGTACGATCCAGACCTTAGAAGACATGCTTCGAGCCTGTATGATGGACTAGAAGGGAGAGTGGGATTCCCACATCAGTTTGGCGGAGTTCGCATATAACAACAGCTATCATGCGAGCATCGGGATGGCCCCATACGAAGCTTTATATGGGAGGCCATGTCGATCACCTGTTTACTGGGACGAGGTTGGCGAACGAAGTTTGGAGGCACCTATAGTCTTGCAACACTATACTCAGCAGGTGGAGATGATTCGAGAAAGACTCTGTACCGCTCAGAGTCGGCAGAAAAGCTATGCTGATAGACGCCGACGAGAGCTTACCTTCGATATTGGCGAGATGGTTTTTGTTAAGGTATCTTCGACGAAGAGCGTATTTCGGTTCGGGAAGAAGGGAAAGCTAAGTCCTAGATACGTCGGACCGTTCGAAATCCTGGAGCGGATAGGAGAAGCAGCTTATCGCGTGGCGTTACCTCCGCAGTATGCTCAGATCCATAATGTTTTTCACGTATCCATGTTGAGGAAGTATGTTCACGATCCATCGCACATCATTCATTATGATGATGTGGACATTAGAGGGGACTTGACATTCGAAGAAAGACCAGTGGAGATCGTCGACCGTCGTGACCAAGTGTTAAGATCAGAGACCTTTTCCTTTGTAAAGGTTCGGTGGCAACATCATGGAATTGACGAATATACTTGGGAACCTGAGAGCGATATTAGGGAAAAATATCCTGACCTGTATTTTTTATTCTTCAAGCTAATAAATATTTCGCGGACGAAATTCTTTTAAGAGGGGTAGGATGTAAAACCACAAAAAAAAAATTTGTTTTGGACCCGGGCCGGGTCGGGTCCGGACCCGACCCGAACCCATTTTCTTTAGGGTTTTAAGTAACCCGACGCAGGATCCCGAGCGCCGCACCCCCCCCCTCTTCTCCCCCTTCGTTTTCGGGTAGATTGGGGAAACCCACCGAGGTTTCCCCTTTCATCGCACCCCCCGAGCTCTTTAAGAGCATTGCAGGAGGGCGAGGGGAGGCACGCCTCCCCTCTCGAGCTTCCTCCCCCTCGCACCGGTCTCCTTCCCTGCTGCGCCCGCCGCCGACGCCAGCCACCACTCCCAGGTACGCCGTTCTTCCATTTTCTCCTCCCTCTTTTCTTCCTCACCCCCCTCCCTGTCACCTCGTCGGGAGGCCGACAGGCGGCTCACAGCCACTGCCGCGGCCTCCCACCGCCTCCCTGTGCCATCGGGGCACCGACAAGTGGCCTACGCGGCCCCTGTCGTCCCCTTCTCTCGCTGGGGTTCGCCGGAGGGCCGGCAAGGGACCTGAGGCCCCTGCGACACCGACTTCTTTTTTTGTTTTTGCTGCCACCTTGTGGCCTTCGGCAGGGACGGGCCCCCCTGCCGTCTAGTGCTGTCGGCAGGGGCTCAGCCCCTGCCACTGTGTGCTGTTGGCAGGGGCTCAGCCCCTGCCACTTCTTGCTGTCGGCAGGGGTTGGCCCCTGCCGTCTTGTGCTTTCGGCAGGGGCTCAGCCCCTGCCACTGTGTGCTGTTGGCAGGGGCTCAGCCCCTGCCACTTCTTGCTGTCGGCAGGGGCTCAGCCCCTGCCACTTCTTGCGGTCGGCAGGGGCTCTGCCCCTGTCACTTCTTGCTGTCGGCAGGGGTTGGCCCCTGCCGTCCTGTGCTTTCGGCAGGGGCTGGCCCCCTGCCATCTCATTGCTGTCGGCAGGGGCTCAGCCCCTGCCACTTGGTGGCTGTCGGCAGGGGTTGCCCCCCTGCCGCCACACTATTTGTTTTTGACAAAGGGCTCCGCCCTGTCACCCCGCAGCTGTCTGCAGGCAAGGGCTCGCCCCTTGTCGTTTTTCGGTTTTCGGCCAGCAGGGGCACACCCCTGCTGCCTCTCTTTTCCTATAGGAAGGCTTGTTTTTTTTTCTATCTCTCCGCATAATAATTAAACGTAGCTCTGTTGCAGACCTCGCATCGGACCCCCTGCTCTGGCTCCGCGGCCCGAGCCTCGTATCATCTACACGCGTAGACGCACGCAGCTGCACGACATCCCGAGGTAGGGGAAAGTCGCACGAATAGTATGTATGAACAAAATAAAATAAGACTTCTGAGATAGAATAGTTATTTTGCATACTTGCGTATCTGAAGAAGTATTGGTTGATCAATGTTTTACTCTTTGTGATTCTTTTGAAATTGCATAATGTAAACTCGTTGGGTAGACTCATTCTAGAAAGAATCAAGTAGTTTGATTGGCATGCCTGTTTACGTGTGAGATTACTTAACTCATAATTGTCTATTCTGCATGCTTATTCCTTTGAAACTGCATACTTAAGGTAAACTTTGTGAATAGACTCAAAACCACTGCAATTGCTATTGTAATCAAACCTTAAGGCAGTTACGGTATGAATTCTATGTAAGATCATGGAGTTTATTGAAGTGTGAAATCTACACTTTATTGAGTTTGATGTGATAATATCGGGCTCCACAGGCCAAGTGCCCAGAAAAGCAAAACATGTCATGTATGAACCAAAAGAATCATAAAACATTATATGTTGCCCTCTCATCGTAGTCGTACCTCTAGGGAGGTACCACCGTACTTTTGGACAAGTACGTCCCATGTGGGTTACGATGGTTGGATGATGAGGTTGTAGCAACCTCGATGAGTGTAATTAGCACAATGCTGAGATCACATAAATGGTGACCATTCGCCTTCACAGGCAAGATGCTCGAGTGGGTCTAATGGACCAGAGCATGTAGGATGGGGCGGCGGTTAAGAAACCCCCGTCGTACCCATCCGATCATCACGGTTCATCAAGGGAGAGGATGGATGGTACAAAGACTTCGATGGACAGGTTGTTAACAACCACCCCACGGGCAAAAGACTCGGTTTCCCCAGTGATCGGAGTTAGGGGAATTGGGATTACCATAAATTATCCTAGGTGGTAACTCCCAGGCACTTCTGCAGAAGTTGGATGCATCCATGGGCCACGAATGCCTTTGGGGATTTACTCTCTTGGTCACTGACCGTCCCCTTAGGAGCAGACTCAGTCAGCCATCCGGGTTAATGAAAACACCTGACATAATAAACCCCCGGATCGGTCTCGGCTGTTTCTACGTTTCGCGTCTGTGCGTACCCACAGGCCAGTTAATATCAGAACTTAAAGAATATATTCATGAATAGTTGTAGATGACTGAGACTTACACTGCTTCAACTAACAACTCTTTGCACTTATTACATTTGTTAGAATAGACTAAAGTTGCTTTAATTGCTTAAATATCATAACTGTTTATCTCATGAATGTCCTGTTTTATTTTCATTCTGCTTATCTGTTCGTGCACTTACTGGTTTGTTATGAAACTGACGCATTTCATGGGCAGGTGAGGAGTAGGACTTCACTGGCGGCCGATGGCGTGGTGCAACGTGGATCAAGATTCATCTTCTTTCTGCTGGCGGCTTGGCTCTGGGACTTTTTTGGGGTTTTCTTAGATTTATTGAACTTTGGAATAAAATGCTCATTTTGTAATAAACTGCAGATTTTAATCTATTGCCTTATTTCTTAAATTCCTTTAAGTTGTTGTACATGTGAATGATGGTTTTTCAGCTAACGTACCCAGAATTGTTGACTTGTGTTCCTTTCTAAATGTCTTCCGCTGTCATTTTTAAAAGTTAAAACTTTAAATTTTTGAAAGGTTTTTCGATAAAGTTTTCGAAATCACAAGTCGAAATTTTGGGGCGTTACAAACATTGTCTCTGTCTCTAAACTTGTTGATTCTACCAATTCATTTGTGGAATTCACTCATACTTCTGTTTTTGTCAAGGATCTTCAAACGAAGCAGACGTTCGCTAAAGGAGAGCGGCGTAGAAACATGTACATTTTCAATGAAGATCCAGCTTCCAGTGTCCTGAAGCCTAAGTTCGACCGTGTTTCTAAAGATGTTCTAAGTATATCAAAATACAATAAGCCAGATCTTTGGCATTCTCGACTTGGTCATTGTAGTAATCTTTATTGAAAAACTAGTGTCTCATGATTTTATTTCAGAGTCTATTTCACATTCATTGCTGAGGCACAAAATATGTCTCAGTTGTCAGGTCTGCAAGAATCATGCACTTCCCTTTCATAAAATAAATAAAAGATCTTTCATGCCTTTTGAAATAATATGTTCTGATGTTTGGGGTCCTACTCCCAATCTTTCTTCTTCTGGAAGCAAATACTATGTGTCCTTTATTGATAGTTTCTCTCGCTTTACTTGTATATTCTTTATGAAACATAAATCAGAAGTCTTTTTTATTTTTTGTCGCTTTCATGCCTACGTCAAAACTCAATTTTCCCAAAATATTCAAATTCTCCAATGTGATGGAGGTGGTGAGTATTCCTCCAAAGAATTTTTAGATTTTCTCCAAGATAATGGGATACATTGTAGAGTTTCTTGCCCGTACACCCCACAATAAAACGGAATTGCTGAACGTAAACATAAGCATATTGTGGAGAGTGCAATGAGTATGATGCATGGTTGTAACTTACCTATTAATCTTTGGACAGAAGCCTTTCATACTGCTACTCATGTGATAAATCGCCTTCCTATGCCTATTCTTGAAAATCAGACTCCCTACTATGTTCTATATGGTATACATCTGAATTATGATGAGCTACGAGTTTTTGGATGCACGTGTTATGTATATATTGATAAATCCATGAAAACTAAATTTCAGGACAAAGCTTCTGTATGTCAATTTGTAGGTTATGCAGACAAGCACAAGGGGTACAGGTGCTATGATCCTATCTCTAAGAAGATTATAATTTTCAGAAATGTTATTTTTGATGAAAATAGTTTTCTGGGAAATGAATCAGGTCATGATCGTGAACATGCGAGCGCAGTTGCTAACTGGTATGACCCATGGCTCAGTGCTGAACTCATTTCATATACTGCAGAACAACCTACTATGGCCCCTGAAAGCATACCCGGTGAGACGAGTTCAGATGATGCATTAGACACAAAATGTCTGAGATACAAAGGTAATGTCTATATCAGAAGACCCAGAGAGTAAACAAATGTACCTGCGGAAGAACCCATAACATTGTCTAATAACAGAGAGGCACCAAGAAGATCAAGTAGGATAAGGCACCCTATTGAGAAGTGGGTTAGTTATGATAATTTTTCTATGGATTTTCATATTTTTCTATCCAAGATTGAAAAGCAAGATGAACCACTTGTTTTTCGTCAAGCTATCCAATCCAACAAATGGATTGAAGCAATGAATGAAGAGATCGAGGCACTTCATGAGTGTCAAACATGGGAGATAGTTGATCGCCCACCAGATAAAAATGTTGTTAGTTCAAAATGGGTCTATAAAATTAAATATAAACCGGATGGTAGCATTGAACGGTACAAGGCACGCCTTGTTGCCAAGGGTTTCACTCAAGAATATGGTCAAGATTATGATGAGACTTTCAGCCCAGTGGTGAAGATGAGAACTATTCGCATCATACTGGGATTGGCCATTGAACATGGGTGGACCCTTAGTCAGCTTGATGTTAAAAATGCATTTCTTCATGGAGATTTAAAAGAAGAAGTCTACATAGAACAGCCCTAAGGTTATGCAAAGAGAAATCCAAAAGAATATGTGTGCAAATTAAGCAGAGCCTTATATGGCTTGAAACAAGCCTCCAGGTCATGGTTTGAAAGCTTTTCCTCAGAGATTCAGAACCATGGTTTCTTTCGTTCTCAACTGGATCATTCTTTGTTTATATTCAAGGACGATACTACTATTGTTTTCTTGCTTATATATGTTGATGATATAGTGATTACTGGCAATACTCCAAACCATATTCAACGAATTAAAGATTTACTGAGTATGCGATTCAAAATGAAAGATCTTGGGGAACTGAGGTATTTTCTCGGTGTAGAGGTAGACAGACAGGGTGGAAAAATGTCATTAACCCAACACAAATACACTCTTGATCTTCTGGATAAAGCAGGAATGACAGATTGCAAACCTCTGTCTACACCCAGTATTATCAACCAAAAGCTAAGTGTTTGTGATGGTGAATTATATCCTGATGCAACCAAGTATCGTAGTTTGGTGGGTATGTTACAATATCTTACCTTCACTAGACCAGACATTGTATATTCTGTTAATCAAGTATCCCAGTTCATGCATGAACCGAGGACTGATCACATGTCTGTTGTTAAAAGCATTCTTCGTTATCTGAAGGGCACGGTGGGTGACAGACTCTCATATACACAATCTTCATCGAAAACTTCAAAACATGACATATTGGCATATACAAATGCAGACTGAGCAGGGGATCCAGATGAGAGAAGGTCTGTCTCAAGATACTGTATTTTTATTGGGGAAAATCCGGTCTCATTTAGTAGAAGAAAACAGAAGGCAGTGGCACGATCTAGCACAGAAGCCGAGTATAGATCTATGGCAGTTGTCACAGCAGAAGTGGCCTGGATTAGACACTTGCTTACAGAGATAGGAGAGGACATCTCAAGTTCGACACTTATGTGTGATAATATAAGTGCTATACAGATCGCATTAAATCCTGTCCATCACAGTCAGACCAAGCATATTGAGATTGATCAACACTTCATCAGACAAAAAATAGCAGACAAAGAGATTGAATCGGTTTACGTGCCTTCGGAATATCAACTTGCTGATATGTTTACAAAAGGTCTCACAAGTCGTCGCTTTTGGTATTTGAAAGACAAGTTCCACATGGTCCAAATGTTAAAATGTATCTCCTCCTAAAGTCGTTGATGTAAATATAAATATATATACTTATATACTTAGAGATACATATACATATAATATTTATATGTATATGTATCTCTATATAGCGCTGACCCCAATTGTTTTGGGATGAAGGCGTAGTTGTTGTTGTTGTTGTATATGTATCTTTATATATATAAGTATATATATTTATATATTATTTTCTTTTTGTTCACCCGATAAGGGTATTATTGTAAATTTCCTTTTTGTGCATATTCCAATAGGAATATGTTGTATCTTTTCTTTTTATTTTTATCCTTTTTATTTTTTATTTTTATTTCTTTTCACCTTTTCACAAAAGGTGCATTGGGGATCCCCCAATAGAGTCGTTGGGGGGTCCCCAACGGTCACAAAAGTGACCGTTGGGGGCTCCCCAACGACTCCTTTGGGAGCCCCTTTGCACCCTCTTCTTCTTGTATAAATAGGGGTGATCCCCTCTTGTTTTTCCTAAGCTTGAGAGCCTCAAGCATTCGGTTCCTTCTATAAAATACATGCCATTGTGCATGTTTATTATTTTTACGCTTTTGCGTATTTGTTCAAGTGTTGTGAGAGTGCCTTCGTGCACATCTTTTCTATATTTTTTGTGCTCGTATGCGTATTGTCTTTTCATAGACAATTTTACATGGTATCAGAGCAAGGTTGATTATTGAAGATCGTGGGATTCTCTTTTTTTTCGAATGCCTCAAAAAACGTGCCTTCCGATCCTTGAAGTTTGAAGTGGTGGATCTTTCTTCTCAAATATTTTAGAAGAATCTTGTGCAAAGTTGGTATTGGAAATATTGTGTTGGTACGCTTTTTTCTCTATCTCTTTTCTCTCTAATGGGCGAAAAAGAGTCCCATTTTGCTCTTGGTTTCAAATTAAATGGGTCCAACTATCATGTTTGGGCCGGAAATATGGAGGCTCATATAAAAGGGAAAGGCCTATGGGGATATGTTCTTGGCACAATTCCGGAACCGAAACCCAAGATTACCATAGTGAAAGAAGGCGAAATCAAGATTCTTGAGTGAGAAGAAAGAACCAAAGCTCTTGAAGAATACTCCAAGAAACACGATGAATGGGAAATGAAGAATTTCAAGATTCTCTCATGGTTTTTCTCATCCGTAGAAACCAAGATTAATGCCAACATTATTAAATTCAAAAAGGCATCGGAAGCTTGGCATTATCTTGAAAAAATGTACACCTCAAGGGATCTCTCTCATAAGTATTACCTTCAAAAGAAGGCTATCTCTCTCTCCCAAGGTGAAATGACGATTAGGGAATACTTTGCCGATCTTTCCTCTATTTGAGATGAGCTTGCAATGCTTGAACCAAAATGGAGTGGAGAGGCAATTGAGCTCCGTCATAAGCAACTTGAAGAAGATCGGTTCTTCAATTTTTTGAATGGGCTAAGGCCCGAATTTGAGCAAATAAGGTCATCTCTTCTCTCCTCTCTCTCTCCCCCTTCTCTTGAAGATGTTCTCACCAAGTTAAGTGGTGAAGAGACTCGTATGAATTTATGTAAACAAGGACCAAATGTCCTTGCGATCCCTTGTAATATTGAAGAACATAGTGAGGTCAATGCCGTATCAAGACCCGGAAACAATGTAAGAACCTATCGTCCCCCTCATTTTAAATTTCAAAATCAAGGTGAAAATAGTGGTCAAAGAGGAAGAAGGGACTATAGCAAAACTATATGTCATTTTTGTAAAGAACCTGGACACATCAAACCCGTATATCCTAAATGGAAGAGACTTCTAGCTATGGCTACCACTGGTGTACCACAGAAGGATGAGGCATCTTCGAGTGGGATCCTTTCTATAAATCAAATAGTGGAAGCCCTTCAACCTCTCCTCAAAGGATCTACCTCCGGTGCGGCCGTATCCACTTCTTCCCCTCCAGGTAAAATCTCTTGGGTTTTGGACTCTGGTGCATCTTTTCATATGTCCCCAAACTTTTTGTCACTTTCCGATTATTTGAAAAACAGTTCCCCATCTTATGTCTCCACTGCTGATGGAACCTCTCTTGAAATTAAAGGAATAGGTAATTTTGAAACTCAAGAGTTTTCTATTCCAAAAATCAAATTTATACCTAAACTTAACTTAAACCTCCTCTCTGTTTCTCAACTCACGGACCATGGCTGTGATATTAAATTCTCTTGTGATAAATGCTTAATACAGGATCGTCAGTCCGGGAAATTGATTGGGGAAGGCTTTAGAAGAGGAGATCTATACTATATGGAATCTCTTCAAGTTCCAAAAGTTTTGTGTAATGTTGCCCGACATAAGGATATAAATGTATGGCACAAAAGACTTAGTCATCCTAATATCACCAAGTTATCATATTTACATTTTGCAAAAGACCTATGTAAAAGCTCTTTTTCTTGTAATGACTGCATTCTCGGAAAAATGCGAAGCTTACCTTTTGAGCAAAGAACTATGTTCTCTTCCAAAACTTTCGAAATTGTTCACTCAGATGTTTGGGGACCCGCACCTGTTGTTTCAAAAGGAGGTTTTTCTTATTATGTAATTTTTGTAGATGACTTTTCCCGATACTCGTGGATATATTTTCTTAAGTTTAAACATGAAGTGTTTTCATGTTTTAAAAATTTCCACTCAATGATTAAGAATCAATTCAATAGCAACATAAAGATTTTTAGAAGTGACTCTGGGAGAGAATATCTCTCCAATCAATTTAAGGTATATCTTGAGGATCACGGTATTATTCACCAAAGGTCTTGTCCTAAAACACCTCAACAGAATGGGTTGGCTGAAAGAAAACATAAGCACACTATTGAGACCACTAGGACTCTTCTTATATCTCAAAATATTCCTAAAAACTTTTGGGCCGAAGCAGCCCTTGCTTCTGTTTATTTAATAAATCGTCTACCATCTAGGTTATTAGGTAAAATATCTCCTTTTGAGATATTACATAAGCTTGAACCTGATTATAATAGGTTAAGAGTCTTCGGATGTAAGTGTTTCATACTTACGGATAAGAATGACAAGCTTTCACCCAAGGCTATCCCTTGTGCTTTTCTTGGTTATTCCGAAACTCAAAAAGGGTTTTGTTGTTACGATCTTCGAGAGGATAAGCTATATGTCTCTAGAAATGTAACCTTTTTAGAAAATGAGAGTGGTTTTGAAAAAAATGTTTCTCAACAAGAAAATTTTGATTACTCCTTATTCGACTTGTTATCTAGTAATGATGACATATCCAGTGATGATGATGTATCATTAAACCATGATGAGGAAAATGATGAAGATATTGGTGAACATAATGATCCAGAAAGTAGAGTTCCAAGTGAGCCTATTACCTACTCTCGTAGAAACCAAGACACCTTTAGAAGTGCTATTGATCAATATAGTGAGCTTTTCACTCCTCTTGACCATAGAAGATCTGAAAGAAATAGAAGACCTCCAACTCGCTTTGTATCGTTTGATTCTTTTTCACCCCGATATAGGGCTTGTCTTAGTGCCATTCACTCTTATTTCGAACCAAGAAATTTTGAAGAAGCTAAAAAATGTATAGAATGGCAAGAAGCCATGCAAAGTGAACTTAATGCTCTTAAAAGGGCAGGAACTTGGGATTTTCAAACTCTACCTATAGGAAAGAAAACTATAGGTGTCGATGGGTCTTTAAAGTTAAAACTAAGAGTGATGGTTCTCTAGAAAGGTATAAAGCTCGCTTAGTTGCTAAAGGGTATGGGCAAGAGTATGAAATTGATTACCAAGAAACCTTTGCCCCTGTAGCTCGAATGGTTACCGTTAGGTGTCTTATTACTATTGCATCTATTAAAAATTGGAACATTTTTCAAATGGATATTAAAAATGCTTTTTTAAATGGTGATCTTAACGAAGAAGTATATATGGATGCCCCACCAGGCATGATAATTCCTAAGGATAAAGTTCTTCGTCTTCGTAAGGCTCTCTATGGCTTAAAGCAGGCCCCCAAAGCCTGGTATGATAGATTTACCAGTATAATGTTGGAAAATGGTTTTTCATCATGTTATACTGACACTGCTTTGTTTACTAGAAAATCTAATGCAGGGATTGTAATTTTATTACTTTACGTTGATGACATGTTAATAACAGATGATGATGTTCAAGGAGTCAAGGGTATTAAGTCCGTCTTGACTTCAAAATTTGAGATGTTAGACTTAGGTTTTCTGACATATTTTCTTGGAATTGAGGTTGCCTATTCGCAACGTGGTTATTTTCTATCTCAATCTAAACTTGCCTGCGAGATTATTGACAGGTCAGGTATTTCTGATGACAAAGTATGCGAAACTCCTGAAGTTGTGGGAGCAAAAATGAAGATTGACGACGATGTTCCTCTAACCGATCCTACTCCTTACAGGCAGTTGGTAGGGTCTTTAATGTATCTTAGCATTACTCGACCCGACTTGTCACATGCTATACACATCGCCAGTCAGTTTCAGCATGCTCCTACAACCACTCATATGAGTGTTGTGCTCCGCATCATCAGATATTTGAAGGGAACGGTAAATAAGGGAGTATTTCTATCATCATCCTCTTAATTGAAATTGCTTGCTTATACTGACTCAGATTGGGGAGGTGACCCTAGTAACCGTCACTCCACCACTGGTTTCTGTGTTTTCTTAGGTGAGTCCTTGATCTCATGGCGATGCAAAAAGCAACAAAAGGTCTCCCTGTCATCCACTGAAGCCGAATATAGAGCCATGGCATCTACCACCATGGAAATTGTATGGATTCGAAGTCTTTTGGAAGATATGGGAGTGTTTATCAGAGAACCAACAAAGTTGTGTTGTGACAATAAAAGTGCAATTTATATTGCCAAGAATCACACCTTTCACGAGCGAACAAAGCATATAGAGATGGACTGTCATTATGTCAGAGAAGAATACTTGAAGGTCATTGATCTACCATACGTAACGTCTGAGTATCAGCTTGCTGACTTCTTCACCAAAGCTCTATGTTCGCCCAGATTTCATTTCCTCCTTGGCAAACTTGCGGTTATCACACCGTAAGTTTGAGGGGGGGTGTTAAAATGTATCTCCTCCTAAAGTCGTTGATGTAAATATAAATATATATACTTATATACTTAGAGATACATATACATATAATATTTATATGTATATGTATCTCTATATATATAAGTATATATATTTATATATTATTTTCTTTTTGTTCACCCGATAAGGGTATTATTGTAAATTTCCTTTTTGCGCATATTCCAATAGGAATATGTTGTATCTTTTCTTTTTATTTTTATCCTTTTTATTTTTTATTTTTATTTCTTTTCACCTTTTCACAAAAGGTGCATTGGGGATCCCCCAATAGAGTCGTTGGGGGGTCCCCAACGGTCACAAAAGTGACCGTTGGGGGCTCCCCAACGACTCCTTTGGGAGCCCCTTTGCACCCTCTTCTTCTTGTATAAATAGGGGTGATCCCCTCTTGTTTTTCCTAAGCTTGAGAGCCTCAAGCATTCGGTTCCTTCTATAAAATACATGCCATTGTGCATGTTTATTATTTTTACGCTTTTGCGTATTTGTTCAAGTGTTGTGAGAGTGCCTTCGTGCACATCTTTTCTATATTTTTTGTGCTCGTATGCGTATTGTCTTTTCATAGACAATTTTACACCAAACCCATGCACAACTTGAGAGAGGGTATTAGAATATGAATGAATATGGATCCCTTATTGGATCCAT